>NW_023270442.1:15900484-16162012 GCF_011800145.1 Mirounga leonina | reverse complement strand
CGGGTGCAGAGCCCGGAGGCGGGCCTTTGACCCGGGGGGCGGGATCGGGAGGCGGCACCTCAGCGCGCGGGGGGCGGGTCCTGGACGTCGGCTCTGGGGCGTGGGGCTCTAATCCCTAGTCCCCCACAGCCTCCGGGCGGTGGGCGTCGCTCTCAGCGGCCGCAACTAACTGCCGCCCTCGCAGCGGGGCTGCTCCGAGGAAGGCCTGCAGAGGTGGGAGGGGTGGCTCCGACTACCACCTGGGGCTCCCCCAGCACACCGAAACGGAGGGGGACAGCGGTCAGTTGATCACCGTGCTCCAGGAGGGGCTTTGGAGTACGGACGAGAACCGTGGGGCCCAAGAAAAGTGGGGCCGATGGCACATGGCTCACCCCATCCTTTCCGCTGGGACCACACCCAAACCCTCGGGGAGGGAGGAGGTGAAATGAATCCTTCCATACGCGCTGGGGCCGCAGGAAGCCCCGGGGACCTGGTTAAGGCGCCCCCGCCCCCAGAGGCCGCACCTTTCTGGACCTTGGCGTCAGAGGCGAGGGAATTAATTCGTGGAATGAGTTTCATTGTGTGGGTTCTGGCTCAGAAGGAGACCTCAATCAACTAAAGAGCATTAATATTTCCAAATAAACTCTAACCCCTTCCTGTCATCCTCAGGAGCCTCCGGACCTGCACAGTTCAGACCCACCCAACCTGGCCTGACAGCTGCAGGGCCACACGCACCTAGAAGGACTGGAGTCAGGCGGAGTTCGCCTGTGCATCCTGATTGCACCAGCTGGGGCTCCCAGCCAACCAAAGCTGCTGGCACCTGTTGATTGAGGTGGTAATTTCTGCACAGGCCTCTGACCATTTAACCCTTGACAGTCCCTTAAGGAATTTTCAGATCTAGTCTGGGGCTCCTAAAAGCTAGGCTCCCTGAAAGAGTTAGGAGGTGGGAGTGGGAGGTCCACGAACACTTTGAAGTTGTACAGAACATTTTGTGTATATGTTTTTGGAAAAGGGTATATAGTTCGTATCAGATTCCCAAGGGGATCTATCGCGGCCCCTCAAATCACCAAGAATATTTTCATCATTTGGGATGCGGGACCCCCTTCCCAGGCTTCTGATTCTGATTCCATCTGCATTTGGCATATACCAAGTGCACCAGATGTAAATCCTCTAATGGTCAATTTTAGGAGTGGTCTTAAAGTTAGAAGCAGAGGAAAGCTAAAGGTTGAAGCATTTAGTGGGAAAAAATTAATTTCACGAAACTGATTTCCTGATGAAGATATGAGAAACTCCATTTTTATAAAAACAGTTACCAAAGAGGTGAGGTAGGTTTTTTTTGCTTTTGTTTTGGGTTCATCAAATCCTAGCCACACTCCACACTGCATTTAACTAAGAATGAAAGAACTGCTTATACTCCCCACTGAAAGGGAGAACCAGTCTATTCATGTCAAAACCACCATGTATAACTTTGTCCTAATACATTAAAATAAAATACATGCCTTGTATTTGTCACCAGTCTCTAAAGAACTCCAGGTGTGTGGAAAGTTAATTTAAATGAATTTTGACAGATTCAAGTATCATAAACCCTTAAAAGAACCCCTACACTTATAATCAGGATTGATAGCATTAAGATTTGAAAGTTTATTCCTAAACGAAATCTGTTTCCGTGGGTCAAGTTGCCACACTTAAAAGTCTACTTAGCTGTGTTTATCTGTTTAAGACATATAAATAGAGCCTGTTACTCACATAATATGCTAATCAGAGCATTTCAGATTTAATCTGAACCAGAACTTTAATCCTTGCCTCTTCTGATAATAAAGAAGGGGTTATAAATAAGTTGTGACTACATTCTCTGGCTCAGGCTGGCCCACCTGTTAGAGGGATTGGCCAGGTAAACACATTCTGAGTTTCCATGTGCAAATCCTGGTGATCCTCTAACCCTGTCTTTTCTGTAAACTAGATTCTCCACCACCCCATCTGGACAAAGTCCTGTGTAGTTCTGTATTTGATGCTGTGCCCACTTTGTGGTTGATTTGTAGTAACACGTAAACCTTTGTCAGGATCATCATTATCACCCGTCATTATCATACTACATCATTGTTCAGGATCTTGGTCTGTCATACTCTTTAGTGAAGTTCACTAGGTGAGGGAGAAGCCCAAAGGCCAGGCCTAAAGCTGATACTGTTTGTGGGCTTAACACGCATGTGTCAGCCTAGAAAAGTGTATCACGGAGAAGCTGGTTCGGACAGGATCACTGGCTCCATTTGGTGTCTCAAAAACACACAGAATGAGATAATCCACTTAAAATATGCCACATTTAAACCATGTTTCATTTACTTATTTTATGGAAAAGTTCACACAGAGGCTAAATGGGGGATCTAATAACCAGATGGCTTATAAATCACTTAGATTCGATGTATCATCTCCCCTAATTTTTACACCAAGGGAGTTGCCCTGGTCTCTAGACTTGTAATAGTGAAGCTGGGCATGCCAAGCACTAGGCACCAAGAAAAACCAAGGAATTGCAATCCTGGTTTTTCACTTGGATACGATCCTGGCTCTTGGCTCTTGGCTCTTAACTGTGGGATCTTGGACAAGTTAATCAACTTCTCCAAGCCTTTTTCCTTATTTGAAAAATGATATTAATACCTATCTCAAAGGACAGCTGTAAGAAATACATAAAAGACATAGGGAAAATATTAAGCGTGACATATGGCCTCGTGTGCCATGGTTCTCCATTCATGACTTTTTTTTCTTTTTTTTCCTTCTGATTCTAACCCTAATTATTTTTTTCACTACAACACACCGTGAAACATTTTCATGCACATGTATTAGATTCCTTTCCGTTGCAAGCAATAACATAATTCAAACTAGCTTAAGGAATAGGAACACTTCTTTTAGGATTCAGGGGTATCTTGGAGCACCCTTCGAATCTGGGATCTCAGGAACAGTCTGAGGCCAGGTAAGGGATGCCACGGTGGGAGGTGGGACAGTTTCTCTTGGGGCCACTCTGTGTGTCTCTTGAGAATTGGTTGCTTCTTTTTCTGGCTGTACTTGGTTCCCTCTGCTCCGTAGACCATGTGGAGCGGGGCGGGGCCACCCACACTAATAGTTCTGAGCTTTCCCTGATCCAGTCTAGCTAGTCCTCCTCCTTAGAAGACAGGCCTACAGCTGGAACAGTAAACAGAGGCTAGCAGGACAAAGTCACCTTGTGGCTGTGGCAGCTGGAAACATGGGAAGAAGCAGTGGGCGGAGGGTGTTGGGCAGACCATCCCATAAGGGTCCCCTATGACCTTTCCATAAACATGAGACATGCTGTTCTGATCAGCAGTTTACAATTAATGGTCTTCTAAGCGGGTACACACTGATCCAAAAATGTCAAGATGATGCTTGGCTAGAGACAAAAAAGGGAGAAGAAATAAAAGGAACTGGCCTGTTTACTCGTGCACTTCCTGTCTGTGACTCCATTAGGCAGAACCTGAAAATACTCCGAAGTCCTGGTGCTACTGCTCATCATTGGCAGGGTTCTGGAGGCTGGCTGCAGACGGAGACCAGAGTATGAAAGATATCAAGGAAACATATTGAAAACCATTAAAATGTTTTTAGAGCCAGACAAGAAGTCATTAAGATGTCTTGGGAGCTATGGTCCTAGACAAATACAAGAGCAAGCTGGATTTGATCAGGCAACGTAGAGATGGCTAAAGGAAGTGAGATGCAGTTTGGGTGGGATTCAGACGTCCCTCCACCCAAAGTGGATGAGGAAGTGAGGTGTGGGTTGTCAGAGCTAAATGACACTTTGCCATGCTGCCATCATTAAGTTGGAGAATCCAGAAGCACTTGGCATGCTGTGATATACAAATTAACAGGATTACCTGCATAGTCCTAGTTCCCCCAAATAAATGAAACCTTGAGCATTTCCATACTCTACTGCTTCTCAAAAGGAAAATGGTCTTTTTTTTTTTTTAATTTTATTTATTTGACAGAAAGAGACACAGCAAGAGAAGGAACACAAGCAGGGGGAGTGGGAGAGGGAGAAGCAGGCTCTCTGCTGAGCAGAGCCTGATGCAGGGCTCGATCCAAGGACCCTGGGATCATGACCTGAGCTGAAGGTAGACGCTTAACGACTGAGCCACCCAGGCATCCCAAAAGGAAAATGGTATTATTCTTTTTTTTTTTTTAAAGATTTTATTTTTATTTATTTGACAGAGAGAGACACAGCGAGAGAGGGAACACAAGCAGGGGGAGTGGGAGAGGGAGAAGCAGGCTTCCCGCCGAGCAGGGAGCCCGATGCGGGGCTCGATCCCAGGACCCTGGGATCGTGACCTGAGCCGAAGGCAGACGCTTAACGACTGAGCCACCCAGGTGCCCCTATTCCTTATTTCTGCAATGCCATTGTCAGGTGATACGATGTGACCTTTGTGGTCATAATCAAGTGACAACATTGCTGTATCTCATGATGAACAGCCCATCATAAACTTGGTAAATTTGTGTTTTCATTCCTTCGTAGTTTGTCCATTGTGCACCTGGTGTATTTCTGTTGTTTGGCTAGCCATTCCTTCTGAGGTCTTGACTCCCTAGCAAATGTTCTTCACAAGTGTACTTCTCTTTTGTAAGATTCTTTAGTTTCCAAATCCTTTTTCTACAGGGTATAACCAGAACCCAGGAGGCCAGTTACAAAACCAATCCCATTGCTTATTGTCAGAGACTATAAAAGGGGCTCAGGGAGGTATCTGAAGGGTCACCTTGGGCTGTAGCTCTGAGGGGAGCAGGAATAGGTCCGGGAGAAGGTATCTGCAAGTGTCAGAGCAAAGAGATGGTCTGGACAAAGTTGCCCATGCAGGAACAATTTGAAAGAAGGGGCATGGCAACTTTGCAAACCTTCTGGGAACACAGATTACAAAACCCAAGTGAAAACCCCAGTGTGGAAGAAATCATACCCCACTGAAAAAAAGGACATTCACCCTGAGTCTTTCAAGCCATACTACTTCATAAGAACCAATGAAAATGTGCTCAAATGTAATGAAGCAGAATGTGATACAAAGTAGGATAGCAGAACTATGGCAACAGGATAAATTACGTCCTTACAGAGTTAACAACCTAGAATCAGCAAGGTATGGCTGGAACATGGCTGGAACCTGCTCCGTAGCCCGAGAGCTCTTGCTAGACCAGTGGTTCTTAAACTGCTGTCCCAGCACCAGCAGCACCTGGGAACTTGTCAGAAATGCACATGCTGGGGCCCCAACTCTGGGCAATGTTTTAACATACCCTCCAGGTAATCCTGATGCCCTCGGACACTGTAGAACCATTGGACCAGGTTCTTCACCCTTTCAGGCTAGAGTTTGGACATAGCAAAATCGCTCAACCTGATTCTAGAACAAGACACTTTCTCCCAGGGAGGTTCTAATCGACATTCCCCAAGGACGGAAACAGAAGCCGACTACAGCAAAAGAATTCATTCATTCATTCCACAAACATTTATTAAGCATTAAGCACCAAAGCAGACATTCACCAGTTTTGGACGACTTTGTCATGGACTAGCTGGCCATGAGGCTCGGTAGCATCTGGAGGCAGCAGGGCCAAGTAGACAGGGGTCTCGGCTCCCTCCTCCACAGTCCTGGGGCCACGAGCCCCACCCATGTCCGTCTTCACCCACCCTGGGCAGCATGCGTTCAGCAGAATCCTGTCAGCTTTTCTCTTCTCATCCAGACGCCGGGCCAAGATTCTTGATAAGACCGTGACCCCCAGCTTGGACACCCCATAAGCTGAGTTGGGCCAGCCTTCCTTCTCATGCACTTCATTGTTTGTATCCTCCACGAACTTCTTCATGAGGTCCACCAGGTCCTCCTCCATGAGCATCTCACATCGGAACTTCTTTTGTAGATCTGCGCTGCAATTTTCAAGAGCTTTTGAACCCTCTAAACTACTGATATTCACCACCCTGCCTGAAACAGAATAGTAAAAACAGGAGCACGTCACAAATAAACAATGGTTGGTTGACTCTACCTAACATGCAATTCGATTCATACTGCAGGCTTAACTGCTGATTTTTAAAAAATGACTAGGAGGCACCAGTGGGTTTTAACATTATGTTGTGCTCTCTTCCCCCAAAGGGAAGGATGCATTCCCATCAGCAACAGGGGCTAAAAGCAGTGATTATTCATTAGGTGAGCAGGAGGTAGGTCTGGAGTGGAATCACCAGGTGCTTTTATAAAACCATCCCCTTGCACCCATGAACACTCCAGGTGCCTGTGAACTTACTCTCCTAGAGACAGCACCCTCACCCTGAGGATTACAGCTCTTTCTTGGCTTGCACAATTTCCTAGGGCCACGGGCAGCCACCTCATTAACTCCGAGTACCAAAAATCAGGGTCAAGCAAGGCCGTGTCTATCCTTAATGATGGCTACTTTCACACATTGAGTGGGTTGATTCTCCATCCCAGTTTTGATTTTCATCACTTTTTTAGCCCATAGCTAAAAAGTAAATATAATGTAATTAATGAGTTAATATTCATATTAACAATAACTCACAGCTACTAAAGAGACCGTTTTGTCTATAAAAAAAAAAAATGCAGGCCCAAAACTGTAAGACAATTTGAAGTATTGATGGAAGTCCCCAAACCAGTAAATGTGTGAATTTATACAGTTCATCCAACATCAAAAACCACCACATTTGGGGGTTCTTTTCTTACATATTATCCTGAATCCACTTCCTGTGCATCCAATAGGATAATCGTTTTTTTGTTTTGTTTTGTTTTTTAAGTAGGCTCCATGCCTACTTATGGAGCATGGAGCCCAACATGGGGCTTGATTGAACTCACAACCCTGAGATCAAGACCAAGACCTGAGCTAAAATCAAGAGTCGGACACTTAACCAAGTGAGCGACCCAGGTGCACCAGGATAATTGGATTTTATTGCATTTTTTGAGTGGCATTCATTTACCATGGAGATGGGGTGGGAGCTGGGGGTGGGGGGGGAGGGTGTTGCACATTCTACTAGATATCCTTGTGGACCAACCCCACACAGAGATGCCCTCACTTTGTCTTGAAAACGAGCACCTCACTTATCTCCAGGTTCCCAAGACTCTTCAGTAATTTTCTTCCTCTCTTGTAATGCATATTTCTTTCTTTCTCAACCTTTAACTGTGAGAAATTTGAAACCTATAGAGAAGTTTGCAAGAAAAGTTCAATCAACACCATACACCTTTCCCCTAAGTTCCTCAATTACTAACATTTTGCCACATTTGCTTTTTCTCTTAATTGCAGACAAATATAAAACTTTGCCCTAAACACGTTAGTATATATATGGTAACAAGGGTATTATCTTACATAACCACGAGAGTGCTCACACTCAAGCCCTTTAACATGGTACAAAACTATTACCTAAAGTACAGTTCACATTCAAAGGACTCCAATTATCTCAATAATCTTCCCTTATAGGTCTGTTTTCATCCAGGCTCCCATGTGGGATCATGGATTACATTTAGTGGTCTTGTCTCTTTAGTCTATTTTTTTTTTTAAAGATTTAATTTATTTTTCAGAGAGAGAGAGAGCACAAGCAGGGGGAGTGGCAGGCAGAGGGAGAAGCAGGCTCCCCGCTGAGCAGGGAGCCCAATGCTGGACTCGATTCTGGAACCCAGGGATCATGACCTGAGCTGAAGGCAGACACTCAACCAACTGAGCCACCTAGGCGTCCCTATTTTTTTTTTTTTAAGATTTATTTATTTATTTTTAGAGAAGGGAGGGGTAGGGGAAGAGGGAAAGGGAGAGAGAATCCCAAGCAGTCTCCATGCTAAACAGGGAGCCCGATGTGGGGCTTGATCCCATGACCCTGAGATCAGGACCTGAGCTGAAACCAAGAGACAGACACTTAACTGACTGAGCCACCCAGGTGCCCCTCTCTTTAGTCTATTTTAATCTAGAATAGTTAACAATGATCTTTTTGAAGACTCTAGGCCATTATTTTGTAGTATTTGTCCCTAACTTGGATTAGCATGATTTTTAAAAAAGATTTTATTTCTCAGAGAGAGAGAGCACACAAGGGGGAGTAGCAGGCAGAGGGAGAAGCAGGTTCCCTGCTGGGCAGGGAGCCTGACGTGGGACTCGATCCCAGGATCCTGGGATCATGACCTGAGCCGGAGGCAGAGGCTTAACCAACTGAGCCACCCAGACATCCCAGGTATGATTGTCTTATAATTAGATTCACTTCAGTAGTTTGGCCAGACTACTACTACTTTGCTGATACTGTGTTCTTCATTACTTTCTAAACGGCTTTGTTCTTGGGGCGCCTGGGTGGCTCAGTCGTTAAGAGTCTGCCTTTGGCTCAGGTCATGCTCCCAGGGTCCTGGGATCGAGCCCCGCATCGGGCTCCCTGCTCGGCGGGAAGCCTGCTTCTCCCTCTCCCACCCCCCCTGCTTGTGTTCCCTCTCTCGCTGTGTCTCTCTCTGTTGAATAAATAAATAAAATCTTTAAAAAATAAATAAAAGAAAATAAACGGCTTTGTTCTTAATCACCTGGCTGCTAGCAGGAATTAAATTCAAAAGGGAGAGGAGGAAAGAAAAACGAATTACAGGAGCTGCTCTGTGCCTTTGGTGAAAATTAAAAACTTCTAAGAGTAAGAGGTGTCCTCTTTGATCTCAGGGGACACCTCTGGGAGAAAGGCCAAGGGCTGACCGTCTCAACAGCTGGATGCGTCCAGTCATCCCTGAGAAGGGCTGCACCCACACCACCCACACCTCCCTTTGCTGAGGTCCTGGGGGGCCCAGGGTCCAGAAACAAGCCTACCCCATTCTTAGAAATAGTGTGCAAGTAGCTCCGCCTAGTGGGCAAACATCTGATTAACCTATTCACTCGTTTTTTTTTTTTTTTTTTTTTTAAGATTTTATTTATTTGACAGAGAGAAACACAGCAAGAGCAGGAACACAAGCAGGGGCAGAGGGAGACGGAGAAGCAGGCTTCCCGCTGAGCAGGGAGCCTGATGCGGGGCTCGAACCCAGGACCCTGGGATCATGACCTGAGCCCAAGGCAGATGCTTAACGACTGAGCCACCCAGGCGCCACTATTCACTTGATCTTAAATGAATAAGCAAGAGGGATAACTTTCTTTAAAGAGATAATGTAACACTAAATAAAATGTGGCTTTTAAGTCAGTTTTGTTTGGGGAGAAAGTGATTCCCTACAAATCAAGAGGCAATAATCCTCAGCTTTTTACCCTCCAGGTCAATGTGAGTTTTACTGAAAAATCACAAATATTCTGTGTGTTGTAAACCAGATTCCCACTTTGGGATTTACTGTTACAGAGAACTGGTTAAAGCCAGTGATTCACCTGCTCTGGGTTGTTGCCTGAGCCCCACCCTCTCCAAAGCCACCTTTTATCTTTCAGAATGGCTTGGTTTGTAATCATTTGGCGTTATGATCCTTCCCTTCACTGGAACTAATTATCCTGCTTTGACTGAGGGGTGAAGTCAGGAAACCTGAACACTGTTTTCAGCTCTATTACTACCTGTTTGTTTTCACATCGTTGGGTCTCAATTTCCTTCTCTGTAAAATGAAGACCTAGGAATGTAAGGTTTCTTTAATACCTTGCAGCTTTCAAATTCTAGGCTTCGAAAGCCCACAGACAGAGGACTTCCGGATACTTGGTAAAAGGCACCCTTGTAATGGAAGACTATGCAGCTGTAAAAAATAAGCTTTCTGTCCTAATCTAGAAAGAGTCCCAGATATAGTAAGTGAAGAAAGCAAAGTGGCAAACTTTATACTTAATGTTCCCTTTGTGTAAAAAAGGGAGTAAAAGAAATATGCATTTAGGGCGCCTGGGTGGCTCAGTCGGTTAAGCGACTGCCTTCGGCTCAGGTCATGATCCTGGAGTCCCAGGATCGAGTCCCGCATCGGGCTCCCTGCTCAGCGGGGAGTCTGCTTCTCCCTCTGACCCTCCCCGTTTGTGTTCCCTCTCTCACTGTGTCTTTCTCTGTCAAATAAATAAATAAAATCTTAAAAAAAAAAAAGAAATATGCATTTAGATTTGGATTAAAAAACTCCATCCTGAGGGCATGCCTGGGTGGCTCAGTCGGTTAAGTGTCCAACTCTTGATCTCATCTCAGGTCTTTATCTCAGGATGGTGAGTTCAAGCCCCACGTTGGGTTCCATACTGGGCATGGAGCCTAGTTAGAACAGAATAAAACAAACCTCCAACGCCTTGGCCCTGGGCACTCACCAACTCCGTGCACCCGGACCCAAGGGTTTCTTCAGCCAGTACCTGCAACTCTACCTGTGGGCTTTCTGTGAGCTAATCCCACTAGGAAAGGATAAAGGGAATTGCCTGTAGAGGCTGGGGATAGGAACTGGGCAAGCGGGGAGGTAGGAGTCCGGGTGCAGCTCTCACCATGCATCTTTTTAGATTTTAATATGTTTGCACTAGAGATCATCTTTATTCAAAATGTTAAATTGAGAAAAGCACATTTTTATTATGCAGTTATTTTAATTAAAAATGCATGCATACCAGGAAAAGGAATGCAATTCTAGACACTGCTCCTTCTAGTTTGACTGGTTGAGATTTGGAAGCTTTTTAATGTATTATTTGTTTCAGGCGTACAGGTTTGTGATTCATCAGTCATATAATACCCAGTGCTCATTACAACACATCCCTCTCCAATGTCCATCACCCAGTTACTCCATCCCTCCCACCCCCCTCCACTCCAGCAACCCTCAGTTTGTTTCCTATGATTAAGAGTCTCTTACAGTTTGTCTCCCTCTCTGGTTTCATCTTGTTTCATTTTTTCCTCTCTTCCCCTATGATCCTCTGCCTTGTTTCTTAAATTCCACATATCAGTGAGATCATATGATAAATGTCTGAGAAAAGCACATTTCTAATAAGAACCACAGCTGCCTTTCTGGGGGAAAAGAGTCCTCAGGGAAGGGAGTCTTCTCTGTCCCCCTCCTTCCCAGTACAGTTGTATGATTCTTCATCAATGACAGTCTTCTCCATTAGACTCAGTGCTCTGTGGTCAGGGATTGTCCCTGTGCACTGTGCTTACCACTGTGTCCCCAGCACCTGGGTTATGGTAGGCCCTCCAGTATTTGTGGAAAAATAAAAGTTATTTATTGAATACTTGGGAGTGGGGGTAAGATACTCCCTAATAAAGAAAAATTTCTTTGGGAGGTTCTGCATCAGCTTGAAGACAGGAACATGGGGAAAGTTATAAAAATGCTAAAACAGATCCTTCCCTCAGGCCCCCAAATGAGCTGGGTGTGGCCCCACTACCCTGGGGAGCTGAGAAGGACCCACTGAGATTGCTCAGAGGCAAGAGGCCTTTGGGGACTTGTAACACCTTATCATTCTAGGGTTGCGTTCATGACATGGGACTGAAGGGCATTGCCATGTACCATACATGTATCTTTTAAAGCTAAGATGTGCAGGTGAGGAGCCAGCTCTTGTGAGAAAATAGTGCAGTTTTCTGCCCCCCCCCCCCCCCCGGAGAAATGGCATCCCTAGGTCACTCCTGAGGGACAGCCCCATGGCCCACTTCCTGCTGAGGGATGCAACCTGACAATCCACATGGCTGGACTTACCATGAGGTTTTATTATCGGCAGTAATTCGATGCAGACATTTCTTGTGGCAAAAAAGTTTGTCTTCAGTGTTATCTCAGCTTGAACGTCAAAGGGCGTTGGATCATCAGCTTCCGAAAAGAGAAGGAAACAAAGTCACGCATTTCCCCCTGAAATTATATGACAAAGCGCATCTTATCTCTACTCAAAGGAAAAACAAGCTAACTTTTTTAAACCCCTAGGTCGGTGGTTCTCAGAACTTCAAGCGTGTATCTGAATCACCTGCAGGGCCTGTGAAAACATAGCGTTCTGGGCTCCGCCCCCAGAGTTTGGGATGGAGAAGGTCTGGGGTGGGGCTCCAGAATTTGCATTTCTAACGCGTTCCCAGGTGGACGAGGCAGCTACTGGTCCGGCCCCACTTTGAGAAATCCCGGCTTTCACGGCTGCTCCTCAATCTTGAACGGGTTGGGGACGCAGCTGGGGATTCTGTTAAAACGCAAATTCTGATTCAGCAGGTGTTGCGTGAGGCCTTAGCTGCAGGTGCTGCTGGTCCACCGCCCACATTGTTGAGGGGGCGGGGGCTTCCAGCCGACTTGTGTTCCAGGAAGCGGAGTATCTATCAGTCAGCCGTCAATCAGTCCTAAGGCGCTTCCCGCCTGCGCTGCCAGAAAGCCCGCAGGCTGATTTGGAGGTGCGGATGCACAGCGACGGTGAGGGGTCAAGACCCGGGCGGGAATCGATCAGAGCCTCACACTAGTTTTTACTCTGTTCTGCCTCTTGGGTTTCTCTTCCCCATTAGGTTGGCAAATGAGGCTGGCTTGATTATTCTTTCTACCCCCGGCACAGGTAGCTCAATTAACTTTCTCAGTAGAGCAACAGAGAAAGTAATCTTGACTTTTTTTCCCCCCCTCCAAAGATGCTACTTCAAATCACAGTTAAATGTATGTTTGATGACAAACAACAAATTCCCGGGGGGAGGGAGCAAGGCTCGCTTCCTTTCCGCCTGAGCCTATCAAAGCTCTCCATTAAACGAAATCTCAAGCCCACTAATATGCAAAGTGCGCGCTGATCGCGTCTCAGCGGTTCATTTCCTGTCCCGAGCAGATGCCTCTGGGCATCTATGAATGCACCCTTTCAAGGAAAGCCAAAGCCCAAAGTGAGCTCGGAGACCCTTGGCAGAGAAAATGTTTTTTGCATTAGACAGAAAGCTGATGAGCTTAGCGGGGCGTGGCCCCCTCCCCGCAGGCCGATTTTCTGGCAAACCGCAGCGGCTGACGGCTCCGGGAGGGCCCTAGGCTGCGTCCCGCCCGCCCTGCGCTGAGCGAACCGCTCTGGCGACTCCGTGGAAAGCGAGAATCCACCGCGCGAGGCCAGTGCTGAGCGCGCCCCGAGGAGCCGGCGCTGCGCTCCGCGATCACTCGAGTGGACGAGCGGCGGGTGGCTGCGCCTCTCTGCCCCGAACCCTTGCGCGCCCAGGGACCCACCCCCGACCTACGCTTGAAGGCGATGCCCGCGTTGTTGACCAGCACGTTGAGGCCCCCGTACTCCTTGCGCAGGAAGTCGCGCAGGGCGCGGATGCTCTGCAGGTCGTTGATGTCCAGCAGGTGGAAGCGGGGACTCAGGCCCTCGGCCTGGAGCTGCTGCACGGCCGCGCGGCCCCGCGCCTCGTCCCGCGCCGTGAGCACCACGTCCCCGGAGAACTGGCGGCACAGGTCGCGCGCGATGGCGAAGCCGATGCCCTTGTTGGCCCCGGTCACCAGCGCCACGCGGCTGCAGGACGACATGGCCGGGGGAGGCACTTGGCGCGTGGAGAGCGGACCGGGCTGTGGGCCACCGGGGAGCGCGCTGCAGAGGCGTGGACACGGAGGAGCCACAGAGAACTGAGTTCTGGGATCCAGTGCTGCGACTTCTAGAGAACGAGGCCCCAGCCCTCGGTCCCTCCCCTGCGAGGAGTGGCCGTCAGTTCCCCAAGGTTTCGTAACGGCCCACTCCCGGGCCCGCCCCTTCCCCCGGCGCTGCGCCCTCTGGATCCCGCCCCTGAGTCAAGCGGTGGTCTGCGGGGTGGGGCGGTTGTAGTTTTCCCAAAGCCAAAGCGAACGGTGATGGGTCGATGGGGTCTAGAGATGCATTGCAGTTGGATTGAAGAAACTATTTTAGGAAAACCCCTCAAGGAGAAAAAAAGGGCTGAGTAATTTTCTTGGGCGTGCGCCCACCATCCACTGCAAAATGAAAATGTTTGCCTTTTCCTCAAATGCGATGAAAGTATTTAGACACGGTAACTGCTTCTCAGGACATAGATTCCCCCGTTTTGCTTAAACTCAAGAAAGGCAATGAGAAAAAAGGTCCTACGAGTAGATTCACAGGTGTGGGCAGGGTTCTTTGTGTGTGATTCCCAGTGCGCCCCCAAGTGGGAGGGAGTGTTAATGAAGCTCTTGTGTGCCAAGCCCCTTATTGGAATGTTGTTATTAATCCTTACATAACTCGTGTGGGTGCTAAGTGTCTGCATTTTAGGTTTGTTCAAGGAGGATGGATATCGATGTATATATATATTTTTCCTCCCAGTGAAACCTGTGCACCCACGAAGTTCAAATGAAAATGAATCCCCAGGTGTGTCGAGGTCTGCACAGGCAATTAGAACTGCCCCCCCCGCCCCCCCCCCGCTTTAGTGTAATCTGAAGGTGTTTGATTAGTGACACTTAGATTTATGGAGAGCTGCGACCTCATTGTGACTCAGCTTTTCCCAAGCAGAGCTGGCTAAGCTGCTTGTGTCTGTCACCTTGACTCCATCCTTCATCAAATCAACAAGGGAGGTCAGGAAGGTGGGCTCTTGCTGTGTGGTCCCCTCCTGTGGCTCAACCTGCAGTTTTTTCCTTCTAAAAATTACTTGGAACTTTATTTTAAAGATGCAGGGCTATTCACGGTTTCTATTTCTTTCTAAGATTAATTCGTGTTTTTCAAAAAATTTGTTTATTTCATCTAAGTTGTTGATTCTTTTGATGTGAAGTTGTTAATAATATGCTCTGATTAGTCCTTTTAATATTGGTAGTGATGCCACCTCCTTTATTCCTTTTTTTTTAAAGATTTTATTTATTATTTATTTGAGAGAGAGAGAGAATGAGAGAGAGCACATGAGAGGGGGGAGGGTCAGAGGGAGAAGCAGACTCCCTGCTGAGCAGGGAGCCCGATGCGGGACTCGATCCAGGGACTCGATCCAGGGACTCGATCCAGGGACTCGATCCAGGGACTCCAGGATCATGACCTGAGCCGAAGGCAGTCGCTTAACCAACTGAGCCACCCAGGCGCCCCCACCTCCTTTATTCCTGATGTTGGTCATATTTTTTCTCCTGTTTTGCCTGGAGAAAGGTTTGTCAATTTTATGGATTTTTTTCTCCCTCAAGGAAGCATCTTTTGCTTTTACTGATATTTTCCTCTATTTTTTCTTGATTCTATTTTTATTCTAACCTTTATTTCCTTTCTTTTGCTCACTTTGGGTTTTGTTTACTTTTTCTAGTTTCTCACCATGGATGCTGAGGTCCTTAATTTGAGATCTTTCTTCTTTTCTATATAGGTGTTGAGGGCTATTAATTTCCCTTTATTTTTATTTATCTTTTTTTGAAAGGGGGAGGGAAGGAGAGACTCTCAAGCAGACTTCATGTTGAGCAAGGAGCCCTATGTGGGGCTTGATTTCATGATCCTAAGATCATGACCTGAGCTGAAATAAGAAATCAGATGCTTCGCCGACTGAGCCACCCCGGGCCCCTATTAATTTCCCTTTAAGTACAGCTGCTGGTGACATCACATAAACCTTCATATGTTGACTTTTCAATTTTAATCAGTTTAAAATACTTTCTAATTTGCTTATTGATAACTTCTTTGACTTGTATTTAGAAGTATTTTTAAAAACATTTTAAGAAAATATTTTTAAGTAATCTCCACACCCATGTGGGGCTCAACTCACAATCCCTGAGATCAAAAGTTGCATCCTTGGGGCGCCTGGGTGGCTCAGTGGGTTAAGCATCTGCCTTCGGCGCAGGTCATGATCTCAGGGTCCTGGGACCGAGCCCCGCGTCAGGCTCCCTGCTCAGTGGGGAGTCTGCTTCTCCCTCTGCCCCTCTGCCCCTTAGCCTCTCTCCTGCTCATGCGTGCTCTCTTTCTGTCTTTCCCAAATAAATAAATCTTAAAAAAAAGAAAAAAGAAAAAAAGGTAGTATGCTCTACTGGTTGAGCCAGCCAGGTGCCCAGGAAGTGTATTTTTAAAAAATTTCCAACTATTTGGAGGTTTTCCAGATATCTTGCTGTTATTGATTTCTAACTTAATTCCATTGTAATTGGAGAACATACTGTGTAAGACCTGAATTCTTAAAGAGTTTTAAAAGCGGGGAGAGAAATATTAAAACATGTTTTTGTGCAATGGCAATACTCTCAAAGGGAGGTATAAATTGGTGATGGAGAGAAAGGGAATAATTCAAGAACAAAATGTGTGGGAGGCAGGCACAGTTGGGATCTAGGGCTCAGATGGGGGCTTGTCATTGGAAGCAGGCACTTCTTGTAACAGGAGGAAAGCAGAGTGTGTGGGTCTAGCTAGCTCATTCTTGAAGGCATTATTTTCTCTTTGAAGAATGAGCTGTTTGAAGTCATTAGCAAGAGGTTTCAGTCTGGGAGATTTGAGGAAATAATAGCCATCTTGTGGAGTGTGAAGGTGAATGTATTAGGGAACTGGGCAGCATTAACTAGTGGAGCTGGGGCCCCATTTGTGATCTGTGGTCATAAATGTCAAGACAGCATGATCAGCTTCCTGCAATTGCCCCACCCCCCCCAAACCCCACCATGTCTAGCTGCTAGTGTAGGCTGGGAATGGTGGTGAAGTTGAAGGTTGGTGTTTTGCCAGGCACACACAAAAGCGTGAAGGGTTTTGCAAGGAAAGGATTATAGTGTAGGGCTATGGCCTCAAAGGATAGAGGAAGGGACATGTTCCCTCATTTATAATGAGGGAAAAACAGTAGGGTTGATGGAAGGGGAGGTCTCTGAAGGCAGGACACCTCTGGAGGAAGCCAGGTCCTGGGACGTCACTGTGGGATGCTTTGAGATGGAGGTCTCAGAGGCTGTGTGGATGAACCATGTAAAGGGGGCAGGCAGGGAAATCTTGTTGGGGTGACGGAGGTCAAGGGACTGGGAAGCCAAGATCCTGGATGGCTTCTGACCTCATCAGAGACGAGGACAGGCGTGGAGAGGAAGAAGATATTGAGCCATGGGCCTCAAGGTGTGTGCCCTTCTGCTGCTGCTGTCCTGAAATTCTTGGTTTTTTAAATAAGGGTCCCTCATCTTCATTTGGCACTGGGCCCTGCAAATTATGTAGCAGGTCCTTGTCACCCCCATGAATGAAGGGGTATGTGGTGAGATTGGCTTGAAGGAACTGTGTCACTCATAACAATGGGGCCCAAGTTTTTCATGTTAGAATCTCCTGGGGATCTTCAGAAAAAAAAAAAAACCCCAAAACACAAATACAGATGCCTGGCTCCATCCTCAGACATTGTGATTTCATTGGTCTGGGGTGTGACCTAAGCACTGGGACTCCTAAAAGCTCTCCTGGTGATTCCGGTGTCCAGCAAAGGTTGGTAGCCATTGGGTTAGAGTTGCAAGGTGGGTTGATTGGTTAAAATCGACATGATCTTCGAAAGAGTTGGTGATTTCAAAAGAGAAAAGCTGAGAAAAGGTTTGGCACAGGTTATTGTGGTAGACAGAATAAGCAATGCTCCCAGGGGTTCCTGTGCTAATCCCCAGAACCTGGGAATGTTGCTTTACATGGCAAAGGGGACTTTGCAGATGTGATTCAGTCGAGGATCTTGTGATGGGGTGATTACCTCGGAGTATCTTGGTGGGCCCAGTGCAATCTCAAAGATCCTTAATTACATTTTATTTTATAATTATGATTTAGTAATCTCTACACCCAATGTGGGGCTTGAACTCACGACCCTGAGATCAAGAGTCACATGTACTACTGACTGAGCTAGCCAGGCGTCCCCCGCCCCCCGCAGGGTCCTTATTAAAGGGAAGCAGGAAGCTCAGAGGCAGAGAAGGAGATGAGAGACAAAACAGAGGGGAGAGAGAGAAATTGGAAGATGCTGTACTGCTGACTCTGAAGACCACAGAAGGGGCCAGGAACCCAGGAATGTAGGCAGCCTTCAGAAGCCGGAAAAACCAAGCAAATCCTCCCCCCTTCCCTCCCCCCCACCTCCAGAAAGAATGCAGCTCTGTTGACATCTTGACTTTAGGACTTACAACCTTTACAACTGTAAGATGATGAACTTGTGTTGTTGTAAGCCACTGAGTTTGTTCTCACTGGCAGCCACTGGTTTTCTTCGAGGATTCCTGCCTCACCTCCAGGACGTCAGGAAGACACCCTTCACTTGGACCCAGCACAGCATCATACAAAGGATTGGCATCATGAACACATTTTTAAAGAAAAGGACTCATTTGGGGGGAAAAAAAAGCTTTGATACATTTCCTGAGGATTGAGGAAGAATGAATGAAAGGGAGCAAGATGCTTGACATCATCTGTCTCATGGAAAACTTGACTCGGTTGGTGGGTTGATGTCAACGAAAAGCAGAAGTGCAGGGCAAACTCCTGATCCAAGTTGCCACCATTTGAATAGCAGTGGATACCTATTCCGAAGAGATAGAGGTTCTGGTGTGGTTTTTTTTTTTTTTTTTAACAGCTGTGATTCTTCTTCAACTGCCTTTGCACTCCCTCACTGAGGGTATCCCTTCGTGTTCCTAAATCATGAGGGTAAGAACCAAAGTATTCACCAGCAACATGCTGTGTCCATGGTTCTTCTCCAAAAGGCACATTTTCACCTCGGGGACTGGGTGTCCATGGCATTCATTCACTCATCTGCATCCCTCTGGGGAATGTTTGAGCATCAGTTAGGTTCCAAGTGTATTTAGGAACGAACAGACGGGGGAAAGCTCCCTGCCCCCATGGAGCAGCTCTTAGCTTTCCTGCTTACTGGACTCAGTTTGGTCATTTGTAAAATGGGAATGATTACAGTGCTCAGTTCTTAGGACTGGCATATGGGTTAAATGAGTTAATATTATAAAGGTGCTTCGAGTCATACTTGCAAATGGGAACCCTTTAGACATGTTTGCTGGTATATTCTCCAGCAAGGGGAGGCAGTCAGTCCTCTAAAACCAACACACCCGCACGCTTATAGCCCCATATTGAGATCCTCCTGGAAACAGGGGCAGCACTAGGCATTGTTAGACCTGCTGACACTGCTTTGCTGGAGACAGATAGCAACGTAGGCAGAGGTCAGAGGTCAGAGACAGGAGAACCGGCCTCCAGCCTCGCCTTCAAGGAAGTACTGTTGACTCCCTCAGCTTCTCAGAACACTAGGAAGCTCAAGGCGGCCTGGGCAAGAATGGGGCCCATTGTCTTTCTGGAAGCAAGATTAAGGTCAGATTCCTGAGTCAAATGAAGAAGTCAACACAGTTTGGTAACTGCTCTCCTCCTCCTCTTCTTCTCTATCCCCATTTCTTCAGCCCCTGCCCTTCCCAGGAGTGGACGGTGAAGTGGTTCAGAGGCAGAACCGTGGACCTTTGGGTGCCAGGCAGGCGGTGGGGGTGGGGAGGCAAATCCTGACAGCGCTGCCTGCCTCCAGTGCCCCCCACCGTCCTGTCCTCTGTGCTGTGCATCTACCTGCGGACATGGGCTCATCCCAGGCCCTGGCAAGGCTTGACCGGGCAGGCAGGAGGCAGGACAAGCAGGTGTGGGATGCTCTTCTTCTTCTTCTTTTTTTATCATATATATTTTTACTGTTGTAAGGAACACATGACCTAAAACATCGCGCCTTAACCATTTGTAAGTGTACAGTAAAGCAACGTTAACCATGTGCATATTGTGGAGCAGGTTTTCATCTTCCGTAACTGAAACTTTGTGCCCCTTGAACAACAACACCCTGTTCCCTCCTGCCCCCCAGCCCCTTAACCACATTCTACTTTCTGTTTCTGCACGTTTGACCACTTTAGGGACCTCATATAAGTGGCATCAGGCAGTATTTGTCTTTTTACGATTGGCTTATTTCATTTGGTATAATGTCCTCAAGGTTCATCCGCCGTGTAGTGTGTGACAGGGTTCCCGTCTTTTTTAAGACTGTATAATATTCCATTGTATGTATACATCACATTTTTAAAAGATTTTATTTATTTTTGCACGCACGTGTGAGAGGGAGCACGTGCGTGAGTGGGGGGAGGGGCAGAGGGAGAAGCAGACTCCCTGCTGAGCAAGGAGCTCAATCCAGGACTTGGTCCCAGGACCCCAGGATGATGACCTGAGCTGAAGGCAGACGCTTCACTGACTGAGCCACCCAGGTGCCCTGCGCCACATTTTCTTTACTCGTCAGTGGACACGTAAGTTGCTTCCACCTCTTGGCTGTTGTGAATAATGCTGCAGTGAACATGGGGGGGGTGCACATTCGACTCCTTTCTTGAAGGCCTGCAGGTGGTCATACTGCATGTTGATGCCTCCAGGGCTAAAAGTAGGTCTTCAAACTTCCAGTTGAATTTTCTCTCAACGACATTATTGTCTTGACCAGGACCAGGGTTAGTGCTACCAGCAGGTCCATTCAGGTCTTATTTCTATTAAACTACCCAAGAGTCAAAGTATCCTATCTTTTTTCCAGCTTTACTGAGCTCTAACCGACATAGAATATTTTTTTATGGTAAAAATAGTTTTTGTTTTGTTTGTTTTTCTTTTTTTTTTTAAAGATTTTTTTTAAATTTATTTATTTGAGAGAGAGAATGAGACAGAGAGAGAGAGAGCATGAGATGGGGGAGGATCAGAGGGAGAAGCAGACTCCCTGCTGAGCAGGGAGCCTGATGTGGAACTCGATCCCGGGACTCCAGGATCATGACCTGAGCTGAAGGCAGTCGCCCAACCAACTGAGCCACCCAGGCGCCCATTGTTTTGTTTATTTTTCTTTACAGAAAACAGCATGTTTTTGTTTCTTTTCCCCCCAGCTTTGTGGAGGTATGATGGACAAACAAAAATTGTACATATTTAGGTGGTACAGTGAGACTTTTTTTTAAAGGTATACAATGTGATGATTTAAATACATAGACATTGTGAAATGATCACCACAATCAAGTTAATTAACATGTCCGTCACCTCACATGTAGCCCTTTATTTTTATTTTTTCTTTTATCTATTTTCTTTTTTTTCAGTATTTTTAAATTTAAATTCAATTAATTAACATACAGTGTATTATTAGTTTGAGGTAGAGTTCAGTGATTCATCAGTCTTCTGTAACACCCAGTGCTCATTATACCATGGGCCCTCCTTAATGTCCATCACCAGTTACCCCATATTTACTTATTTTTAAAGATTTATTTATTTTAGAGAGAGATTGGGAAAGAATGAGTGAACTGGGAGAAGGGCAGAGCAGGAGAGTCGAGCAGATTCCATGCTGAGCACAGAGCCTGATGCGGGGCTCGATCTCATGACCCTGAGATCATGACCTGAGCCAAAACCAAGAGTTGGACGCTTAACTGACTGAGCTGCCCAGGTGCTCCAATAGCCTTTTGTTTTAAAAGCTCTAACATGTGCAAGGTATTCTGCTAAGGCCTGTACATTGTATTGTTTTATTTACTCCTTCATATTATTTTACCCATTTACATCCTTTATGTTGTTTCATTTACTCCTCACACCGATCTATGAATTAGGCATCATTCTTATGCCTATTTGACAGGTAAGGAAACTGAGGTACAGAGTGCAACAAGCTTGTCTGGTACTGTGTTAAACACCCTATACCAGTGGCTATCAACCAGCAGTGATTTGGGGGTTCCCATTCCCCCCAGGGAACATTTGACAATGTCTGGAGACAGTTTTTCGTTGTCACATGATGTTGGGGGTGTTGCTACTGGCATCTGGTGTGTAGAGACCAGGGATGTTGCTGTGCACCCTACAATGTACAGGACAGCACCCCCAGTCCTACCCCGATGAAGAATTACCAAGCTTGAACTGTCACTAGTGCCCAGGCTGAAAAACCCTGCTGTGTGCAAGGGATCTACTGTAGTCCCTACAACAACCCTGGTGAGAAAGTTGAGGTTCACAGGGGTGAACTCATCCACTCAAGCGCTCAACCGGTCAGGGGCAGACCTGGGGTTTGAAGCTGTGTGTGTCTAATTCCTAAGCCAGTGCTTTTAACCACACGGGTAGACTGCTCCAGAGGTGTTGGTGTGCTACATTTCAGGGATGGAGAGGAGGCGTGGGCTTGGAACGTCAGATGTGGCTATCACAATGGGTGGGCTACAACTTGGGGTCTTCTATGGGAGCACAGTGTTGAGCGTGGGGGAACTGTGTTCCTGTTGACACCAGGGGGAGGGCTCATCAGCACCAAGCACCTTTCTGATGGGAGGAGGACATCCCATAAATGGATTTGGTTTCAAACTCATTCATTCATTCATTCATCCATTCCATGTTTATTGAGTATCAGTCTTGTGCTTGGTGCTGGTGATATGATGGCAAAGGAGACAGGCCAGTTGGCTGCCCCATCAAACATCTATTCAAGTGGGGAGATGGACAATACGCCAGCCAACAAACTCCTAGGTTAAGTAGAATGTGATTAGCACCTTGAAGAAGATAAACAGGGTGCTATGACAAAGGATAATGGGTTGGTAGATATTTTACATGGGAAGTCAGGGAGGCCTTCCTGAGGTGGGACCATGTCGACCATATGAAGGCTGGGAAGGAGCCAGGGGAAGGTAACTTCAGGCAGTGGGAATGGTGAGGATAGAGATCATAAACCTGAAGTGTTCTAGCAAAACACAGAAGAAAATCTGCAGGGCTATTCGAAGTACCAGCCTGTGGCTCTGTGCCAGGCTGTGACATGGTAAGGAGCTTACACCAGAGTGCACGGTGTGTGGGGCTTGATTCACTGAGGAAGTCTTGCTGTGAATAAAATGTCAGTAGAATCTAGTATGTTTTAATGATGTAGCTGATCAACATTCTGGCCCAAGCTCCTCATCTCATCACAGACTGGTTACATTCTGTGGAAGGGAGCTGGTCTGGGGACCACATACTGAAGAGTGCTGAAGGAGCTGGTGGTATTCCAACCAGATCCTCTCAGTCTGTCCAGGTGGTCACGGCTTCTTGTGTCTTCCGAAGAGTGTTCTCCAGCCCTGGATGGGCACCTGACAGAGCACTGGGAGGTTACGTCTCCAGGATGATGCTCAAAAGTGAGAGATGGGGCATGGTGGATAAACTCCCCACCTTCCTCACTCTGAGATGGGAAGACTTGGAGGCATGTCCACAAAGAGGGTCCCCAGCGGCGCTGATCCCCAGTTGTTCACAGAGGTAATCCACTCATTAATATGCCCTGTTACACTTTCCCACTCGTTCACCATGCTGCCTGGGATCTTCTCTCAAATTATCTACTTGAACCAAAATCCTTGTCTCAGGGACTGCTTCTTGGAAAACCCTAATAGGGAGTGTGGCTGAACTATAATGTGCAAGGGCAAACGATGGCAATGGAGGTTAGATAGCTGTGCAGGACAGATCATGCAAGATTTTGTTGACTGTGGTAAGACACTTGGACTCTTCTCTAAGCATGTGGGGTGCTACTGAAGAGCTCAAGCAGGAGAGAGAGATTACTTTGATCTGTTTGTAATTCAAAAAACTCCTTGGGTTGCAATTTGTGTAATGGATTGGATAGAGCAGAAGTAGAAGCAGGGGGCGAGTTGGGAAACTGCAGCAGTCCAGGGAGGAGCTGGTGGTAGCTAAGGGGTGGTGGTCCAGATGGAAGCACATGCATAGCTTTGAGATCTCTTTTGGGGCATAAACCAATAGGACTTGATGGTGGATGGACTATGAGGGCAAAGAAAAGTCAAGGATGACACCTTGAGCACTTGATTCCCAGTGTGGATTGAAAGAGCTGGGGGGCAGGTTTTGCCACAAAAAGCTCTCAGAAAGACTGACGTATAGTACTGTGTAAGTTTAAGGTGGGAAACATAATGATTTGATGTATGTATATACTGTGGAATGATCACCATACTAAGTTTAACGAACGTCCATCACCTAGCTAGAAATATTTTTTTCTAGTGATGGATATTTTTACCATCTACTTTCCTAGCAACTTCAAATACGCAATACAGTATTGTTGACTGCAGTCAGCATGCTGTGCATTGCCTCTCCAAGACTTGTGTATATTATAACTGGAAGTTATGAGGCGGTCTCTCACGGTTTTGATTTACATTTCCCTGATGATGAGTGAT
This sequence comes from Mirounga leonina, assembly GCF_011800145.1. Classification (NCBI taxonomy): domain Eukaryota; kingdom Metazoa; phylum Chordata; class Mammalia; order Carnivora; family Phocidae; genus Mirounga; species Mirounga leonina. The sequence goes on along the minus strand of NW_023270442.1, from coordinate 16,138,226 downwards.
GTTGAGCACCTTTTTATGTACCTGTTGGTCGTTTGTGTATCTTCTTTGGAAAGATGTCTATTCAGATCCTTTGTCCACTTTTAAAAATGGATTATTTGTTTTTTGTGGGTTTTTTTTTTTTTGCTATCAAGTTGTATGACTTTTTAATATATTTTTGATATTAACCTCTAATCACATATATGATTTGCAAATATTTTTCCCATTCTGTAGATTGTCTTTTCATCTCATTGATGGTTTCCTTTGCTGTACAGAAGATTTTTAATTTGAGGTAGTCCCACTTGTTTGTTTTTTGTTTTGTTGTTTGTGCTTTAGATAGCGTATCAAAAAAGTCATTGCCAAGATCCATGCCAAGGAGCTTTCTTCCTACTTCTTCTGGTTTCTAGTCTTATACCTACATGTCTTTAATCCTTTCCGAGTTAATTTTTGTGAGTGGTGTAAGGTGGGAGTCATCTAGTTTCATTTTTTTTTCACGTGACTATCCAATTTTCCCAGCACCGTTTTTTGAAGAGAAAATGTCTTTTCTCCACTGGGTATTCTTGGCTCCCTTGTCAAATATTAGTATATGCTTGGGCATGAGGGCTGTTGTTGAGGAGACCATGGTGTCTATCCCTATGGCGCCCTGGAATTGGTTTCAGGCCTCTATACTCAGAGGGACTCAGCGAAAAGGGGTGCTGCTTATTAGAAACATCACAGTCTTGGAGCAAGACCTTCTCCCTGCAGTGTGGTATGAAGCAATATAAGTGTGTTGTCTGAAAGGCTGGGCTCCATGCCTGAAAAGGGAATCAGTTGTGCCCATGCTTGGCTGGAGAAATTTCCGAAGACTGGGGATCTTTAGTACCCATCACACTGGTGAGTCCCCTGAACTGGGAGATGTGGGTCTAAGGGCCCTTATCCCTGTCCTTGGGACCCACTTCACTGCTTGTTCTAGAGCAGTATTGCCAAGGTTGGGAAAGCCCGCCATTCTTGTACATTTCTGGTGCGTATGTAACAGGGTATTACCTCCTTGCAGAGGAATTAGGCCCTGTCTTTTGAAATTCAGAATATACACCTGTTCCGGGAAGGGAAGTTGTTAGGAGGAATTTATCCTACAGATACCCTCCCATGGGTACAAAATGGCAGCAGGGCAAGGATGTTCTTTAAAAGCTCCCAGCCAAGTGGTTGCAAAGGTCACGCATTATCCAGCAAGAGGATAATGGTTGTAATTTTTTAAGTGATAAATTATAACTTGTTTACCATCATTAAAAAGGTAAAAGTGTTTAAATGGTCTGAACATTGTATGGTGTGCTTGGTAAACTTCAGTAATTATCTTGGGCCCTGGTTTATGTGTATGCAGGACTTGCTGGTAGACAGTGCTCTCTGGTGGTCAAGTGGCCAAACTTCATGGCATCTGGATCCATCTCCTGTGCCTGTCATACCCAGTACCACAAACTGGGGGCTTAAAACCACAGAAATGTATTCTCTTATAGTTCTGGAGGCCAGAAGTGCGGTATCAAGGTGTTGACAGGGCCATGCTCCCTCTCAAGGCTCTAGCAAAGAATCCTTCCTTGTCTCTTCCAGCTTCTGGTGGTTGCCGACAATCCTTGGGGTTCTGTGGTTTGTGGTTGCATCATCCCAATCCCTGCCTCTTCCCCTGTGTGTCTGTGCGTGTCCTCTTCCCTTCTTATCAAGATACCGGTCTTTGGATTTAGGGCCCTCCCTGATCTAGTATGACCTCATCTTCACTAATTACATCTGCAAAGACCCTCTTTCCAAAATAAGGTCATGTTCTGTGGTTGCAGGTGGACATGAATTTGGGGGGGACACTATTCAACCTCCTACAGAATCTTTCCTTAACCGTTCTATTGATTCATTTCAATTAATCTAATAATTGACTTAGTCCCGAGCTGTTGTTTATCACGAATAAGGATTCTTGTCTGCATACATAACACTAGTTTTCTTTTGCTGTAATTTGCTCTGATACGCACACTTTTTTCTATCACCATCAAAGTTATATATGCTATCTTTACTGTTGTTTTTGTTATGGGGTATTCGGTATCTCTAAGGGGCTTAACTGGACTGTCAACTTTCTCTTCTCTACCTTCCTCCCTGGCTTGTAAAAGAAATGATAGCTAATCTGCTGAGTTCTTGCCGAGCAAGTTGCTGCTTTTAGTGCCTCACACTGCAACTCATCCCATTATCATACAAGGCTCGCTACACTGTAGAGTCTAGCTTGGGGGAACCCTTTCAAAAACAGGCTTTATGGGGCACCTGGATGGCTCAGTTGGTTGGGTGTCCGATTCCCGATTTTGGCTCAGGTCATGATCTCAGGGTCCTAAGATCGATTCTGCTCCAGCTCCATGCTCAGTGGGGAGTCTGTCCCTCTCCCTCCCCCATACCCCTACCCCCCGCTTGTGCTCTCTCTCTCTCAAATAAATACATCTTTTTTCTTTTTTTTAATTTTTTTTAAAGATTTTATTTATTTATTTGAGACAGAGAGAATGAGAGAGAGAGAGAGCACATGAGAGGGGGGAGGGTCAGAGGGAGAAGCAGGCTCCCCGCTGAGCAGGGAGCCCGATGCGGGACTCCATCCAGGGACTCCAGGATCATGAGCTGAGCCGAAAGCAGTCGCTTAACCAACTGAGCCACCCAGGCGCCCCAAATAAATACATCTTTAAAAAAAAAAAAAGACTTTAAATCATCTAGGTTGTAATACTGATTTTCTTCCATAGCTGTCTCTGTGCTTTCTGCACCTCTTTGTTTTAACTGGTGATGGCTACTCTCAGTTATCAGTGGTCTACAGAAGAAAAGATTCTTTAGCAATCATTTTCCAGACCTCACCTTCCTTGGAAAAGAATCTTTGTTCTGCTGTCAAAAGATATCTTTATCTTCTGCTATTTGGCAACTCTTGTTCTTTGAACCCTCCCTTTTTAGAAAAACAGCTTTGAGATATAATTCACGTACTGAGCAGTGTACCCGTTGAAAGCCTACAATTTAATGGTTTTTAATATGTTCACAGAATTGTTCAGCCATCACCACATTTTAGAACATTTTCATCACCCCTCCAAAAGAAGCCCTATACCCATTAGTAGTTACACCCATGCCCCCAGCACTAGGCAACCACTAACCTAATTTCTGTCTATAGCTTTGCCTATTCTGGATGTTTCATTTGACTGGAACCTTAAGATGTGTGGTCTTTTGTGACTGACTTCTTTCACTTAACATAATGTTTCAGGGTTCATCTGTGTTGCACTGACTTTTTTTTTTTTTAAAGATTTTATTTATTTGACAGAGAGAGACATAGTGAGAGCAGGAACACAAGCAGGGGGAGTGGGAGAGCGAGAAGCAGGCTTCCTGCCGAGCAGGGAGCCCGATGTGGGGCTCGATCCCAGGATCCTGGGATCTTGACCCAAGAAGAAGGCAGATGCTCAACTGACTGAGCCACCCAGGCGCCCCTGTGTTGCACTGACTTTTGAAGTTCACATTTAGCAAGTCTGATTCTTGATAAGATTTTATTTTATTTTATTTTATTTTATTTTTTTAAAAAAGATCTTATTTATTTGAGAGAGAGAGCACAAGCAGGGGGAGCACCAGAGGGAGAGAGGGTGAAGCAAGGCTCCCTGCCAAGCAGGGAGCCCGACTCGGGGCTCGATCCCAGGACCCCAGGAACATGACCTGAGCCAGAGGCAGATGCTTAACCAACTGAGCCACCCAGGTGCCCCTTGATAAGATTTTATAATGAACTTTTAGTTCATAGAAATATTTATCTTTATTTATTTTTTAAAGATTTTATTTACTTATTTGCAGAGAGAGAGAGAGGGAGCACAAGTAGGCAGAGCGGCAGGCAGAGGGAGAGGGAGAAGCAGGCTCCTTGCTGAGCAGGGAGCCCGATGTGGGGCTCGATCCCAGGATCCCGGGATCATGACCTGAGCTGAAGACAGCCGCTTAACCGACTGAGCCACCCAGGCGCCCCAGAAATATTTATCTTTAAAAGTATTAATTGGATATAATAAAGGTGATACAATAAAGACATTATAGACTTTATGGCTTTCAAAATAAATTTTTCAAAAGTACACATGTGTATATTTTGTCAGTTTTTCAGAATTTTAAATAAAACATTTCAGTATTCTAATTTGCTCATCTATGCTTAAAATTTTTTTAAAAATGATTTGTTTTAAAGTGTTCTGCAGAAGTGGCTGATGTAACACTTTTTTTTTTGAAATATCAAATTTGTGAGACCGTTAATGTCTTCAATCCCTCAAATACTTTATATCTAAATAGAATTTGACAGATATAGTTCCCCATTACCAATTTTAATTTTAAAATTAAAGCTGTGGTTTAGCAACTTATTGGTGCATAACATATTACTCCAAAATCCAGTGGTTTAAAACAAGAAACATGTGTTTTCTCACAGTTTCTGGAGATAAGGAATTTTTATTTTTTTAAGCAGGCTTTACACCCAACACAGCGTTTGAATTCACAACCCTGAGACCAAGAGCTGAGACCAAGAGCTGGATGCTCCACCAACTGAGCCACCCTGGCACCCCTATGGAGATAAGGAATTTGGGCATGGTTTTGCTGTGCGACCTTCTGGTTGAAGGTGTCTCATGAGGTTGCAGTTAGATGTCAGTTGGGGCTGCAGTCATGCGAAGGCTTTACTGGGGCTGGAGGATCCCTTCCAAGATGGCCTTTGGTTGGAGGCCCCAATTCTTAGCCATGCAGACTCTTCACAGGCAGCTTGAGTATCTTCAGGATTGGCATCTGCTTCCTCCAGAGTGAGTGAGCGAGCCAGGAGACAGGGAGAAAGAAGCCAAAATGTCTTTTAAGTTCTAGGTTCACAAGTTACATGTCATTACTTTGCCATGTTGTCTGGCTGCACAGATCCACTCTGATCCAGTGTGGGAAGAGCCTACACGAGGATATTAATAATAGGCAGGGATCATATGACAGTCTTGGCTGGCTCCACTGGAAAAGTCATCTGATTCCCCAGATTGACCCGGTCCCAAAATAATTTGAAGTCGCTCATTAGGCAGTAAATATTAGGTCAACTCTGGGTGTGTTTTAACTGGCGTCTGAACACCTGAACTTAAAGAATATTGCACGGACCATGTGAAAATATATTTTATATGCGTGTGTACTTATATATGAATGTATGTTGAAAAAGTTTGCATTTTTAAAGCAAAACTGCAACTTTTGAAAAAGTTTAGAAATTGTGTAGTAGCAATCACTAGTCTAATAAATTGAATCCTAAAAAAGAATTAGACTGGAGGGTAACATCTGTATGTGCTTCAGGAGAAGCTTCACTGTTATTTTAAAATAAAACTGTGTCAAATACGGTAGCCACCGACCACTTGAACTGTAACTAGTCTACACGCAGATGTGCCGTAACATTAAAATTAAAGACTTAGTTACAAAAATTGCAAATGATCTCACTAGTATTTTTCATACTCGTTACATGTTACAGCGATGGTATTTTGGTTATGTTGGGTTAAATACATTCAAACTAATTTTACCGGTTTCTTTTTACTCTAGCTACGACAAAACTTAAAGTTTCATGTAATTGCTTTGGTGGCTCACATTCTATTTCTTTTGGCGACTGCGGATTTGAAATGGAAAAGTTTGGCTGGATTTAAAATCCTTTGGCGGGATCACAAGAAAACAATCTGAATAAAAACAAAAGCTGCTAGATTTAAAGAATGGATCGTTTCTCTGAACTCTGCGTTAAAGAGATTGAATAATCTGAAACCTGGTTAACGGCAAGAACAGAGAATTTTTGGAAAATGGGGAAACAGTCTCCTGTTTGTTACTGCCTACTTGTTTCTCTTTTTTTTTTAAGATTTTATTTATTTGAGAGAGAGAAAAGGAGCAGGGGGGAGGGGCAGAGGGAGAGGGAGAAGCAGGCCTCCTGCTGAGCAGGAAGCGCAAAGCGGGGCTCCATTCCAGGACCCTGGGATCATGACCTGAGCAGAAGGCAGACGCTCAACCGGCTGAGCCACCCAGGCGCCCCTGTTACTGCCTACTTGTGCAAATGAAGCTGTCCATCAGTGGTAACCCTAAAAAAATGGGAAGAGATCATCTTTAGAAAGTCATCTTGGTCAGGGATTGCATACACACTTGGTCCTCATTATTCATGAACCCATGTTTGTCAGTTTGTCCACTCACTAAGATTCGTTTGTAACCCCCCAATCGTTGCTCCCAGGGCTCTCACAGTCATTGCAGATATGAACAGAATGGCAAAATATTTGGGTGGTCCAAAGTGTAGGTTTCCAGCTGAGGTAAAATAAAGTGACACTCTGCCTTCTTGTTTCTTCTCTCATACTGTATACAAGTGTCCTTTTTTTGGTTTATTTATTGACCTTTTTTTTTTTTTCCCACATATCTGTGCTTTTCGTTGGTGATTCTGCTGTTGGAAATGGCCCGGGGATTAGAGCCACGGTGCTATCTAGAGTCCTAAGCCCAGGAAGGCTGGGATGTGCCTTATGGAGAAAATCCACATGTTAAATAAGCTTCCTTCAGGCACGAGTTTGTAGGGAAGGAAAAATAATTGTCCCTCTACCCTTCTGGGTTCTTAGCTGAGACCCCTGTAATAAAAGATTAACATGAGAAAAAACAAACTGTTTTGTTTGTTTGTTTATTACCATGTAATTTGCTTTGCTTTGTTTCTGTTGAAGTCTGGTTGACACATAATGTTCCATTAGTTTCAGGTACAACAAGTCTGGAGCTGTGCTGTGCTCCCCGCAAGTGTAGCTGCCATCTGTCACCATACGACGCGATCACAATGCCACTGACTGCATCCCCTGTGCTCTGCCTTTTATCCCCATGACTTATTCATTCTGAAACTGGAAACCTGTGCCTCCCACTCGCCTTCGCCCATTTTGCCCACCCCCCCGCCCCCGCCCCGCAGCGAGCAGTGTGTTCTCTGCATTTATGGCTCTTTGTTTGTTTCTTCATTTGTTTTGTTTTTTAGATCCACATGTAAGTGAAATCATATATTTGTCTTTCTCTGTTGGACTTACTTCACTTAGCACAATACCCTGTAGGTCCATCCACGTTGTCGCAAATGGCTGAGTCAAACAGAAGTTTATTAACACATCTACCTCGTGTACAGGTGGGAGATATAGGGAACTATGAGTAACTCCTCGAGGTGGCTTAGGACTCAGGATTAAATGCCATCTTCATAGGGGAAGGGGAGGGGATGTAGGTCTCCTGGGGCACAGCAGACGGTTTTTAGGAAAGCTAAAGGGGCCTCAGAAGACTAGATGGGAGGTCGACAGTTCTGGACAGAGTGTGTCTGGGTGTGGAGCCGACTTCAAGTCTCGTCTCCTGTGATGAGAGTCCGTCTTCCCTGCTGAAGACACTCCCGGGAGGGGATTGATGACGACCCCGAGGTCCTTTGGAGGAGCTGTCTTCAGGCAGGTGAGGGAGATCAGAGCGTCTCTCCTGCACCTGCTGTTTTCCAGTGTCTTCAGTTCAAAGTAATCAGTGTCGGGGTGGCATATTCTGCCGCCCTTCGTGTTTTGGTGCTGTGGTGGTGAGTTTAATGTTAATGAACGAACAGTACGTTCCGTCCAGAGAAAGGAGTAAGAAATGTGCAGACCTGTGCAGGAGGCTGTTCTGGAAAGTACTACAGTAACACCTACAGCGTGAGATGGAGCAAAGGAGACAGAAATGGGGCTGAATGTGTGGATTTATGAGATGACTATTCTTTAAAAAACAATTAAAAATTGCAGTGGAGAGCATTGTTGGGAGGCTGAAAGCCAAAGAAATTTACAGCCATGATACCCAGCATCAGGAGAATCGTTATGCCCTTCTTGGCTGGCTCGCGTGTCTCCAAATAAAAGTGTTGTGCGTGGAAGAGCAGGTTTTCAGTGTTAATGAAACTGGCTCGTTTTACAAGGATGTTGGCAAATGAATCTGTATAACCCAAATGGCCTTTCGGTTGAAAACGTTCTATCAGAGGCTTGCAGGAACCTGACCCTAAGAAATAGTTCAGTAGTTACTAATGCAGTGTTTGCAGGAACTCTACAGAGTGTCACTAACTACTGTGGGTAATGGGAATCAATTCTTTCATGCGCACAGCCTGTTTATTTTTAATAAATAAACCCTATTTTTAATAAATAAATTGAAAAAAATCAACTTTCTCACTTAAAAATTGAAAAGACTTGAGAAGTTTTATACACGTTCAATATTTAATATCTTCCTTAGTATTTTATATTCTTGTAATTATGTAATATAAAGAAAATACTGGGGACGCCTGGGTGGCTCAGTCGGTTAAGCAACTGCCTTCGGCTCAGGTCATGATCCTGGAGTCCCGGGATCGAGTCCCACATGGGGCTCCCACCTCGGCAGGGAGCCTGCTTCTCCCTCTGACCCTCCCCCCCTCATGTGCTCTCTGTCTCTCTCATTCTCTCTGTCTCAAATAAATAAATAAAATCTAAAAAAAAAAAAAAAAGCAGAAAAAGACCCACAGATACAGAAATAAACTGGGGGTTGCCAGAGGCAAGGGGTGTGGGGGATGGGCAAAATGGGTGAAGGGGGGCAGGAGATACAGGCTTCCAGTAGTGGAATGAATTCGTCATGGAGATAAAAGGCACAGCATAGGGAATATGGCCAATGGTGTTGTAATAATGTGTGTTACACTGTGGTGAGCACAGCAAAGTAGTGTTGAATCACCACGGTATACACCTGAAACTAATGTAATATTGGGTGTCAACTGTACTTCAATTAAAAAAAAAAATGGCTGGGATACCTGGGTGGCTCAGTCGTTAAGAGTCTGCCTTCAGCTCAGGCCATAATCCCAGGGTCCTGGGATCGAGCCCCACATCAGGCTCCCTGCTCGGCAGGGAATCTGCTCCTCCCTCTGACCCTCCCTCCTCTCATGCTCTCTCTCTCTCAAATAAATAAATAAAAATATTAAAAAAAAAAGAATATAAAGAAAATACTGCAGTCTTTTCTATCAAGGCTCTGTAAATGGCCTCCGTGCCTCCAACTCACTTCTACGTGTTATGTAAACAGCAACATATCTGTGTTGCTATCAGATGAGAAAAATTGGGAATTACGACATCACAGTCTTATTTAGAACTCATTTATATGTGACTCAAACAGCCTCATGACCATCCTTGACAGAATGGGTAAAATATCCATTAAAAAGAATAAGGCAGCTCTAAGTGTAGTGAAATGGGACTGGCTTCAAAGTATCCTAAATGAGAAAAGCGTGGGACCATGTCGTGTGTACCTAGATCTTTGTTGCTGCTGCAACAAAGTATCACAAATGCCGTGGCTTAACACAAATGTATTATTTTACAATTCCCTGGGTGGGAAGTCTGACACAGGTCTTAACTGGGCTAAAATTAAGGCGTTAGCTGCTGCATTCCCTTCTGGAGGTTCTAGGGGAGAATTATTTATTTATTAATTTAAATTCCATTAAGGAGGGCACATGATGTGATGAGCAGTGGGTGTTAGTCACAACTGATCAATCATTGAACACTACATCAAAAATTAATGATGTACTTGGGCGCCTGGGTGGCTGTTGGTTGGGCGACTGCCTTCGGCTCAGGTCATGATCCTGGAGTCCCGGGATCGAGTCCCGCATCGGGCTCCCTGCTCGGCGGGGAGTCTGCTTCTCCCTCTGACCCTCCTCCCTCTCATGTGCTCTCTCTCTCTCATTCTCTCTGTCTCAAATGAATAAATAAAATCTTTTAAAAAAAATTAATGATGTACTTACTATGTGTTGGCTAGTTGAATTTATTTATTTATTTATTTGAGAGAGGGTGCACGTGAGAGCACTTGAGTGGGAGTAGGGGGAGCAGAGGTGGAGGGGGAAGCAATCTCCCTGCTGAGCGGGGAGCCCAACTCAGGGCTCCATCCGTTGATCAATCCCGGGACTCAGAGATCATGACCGGAGCCGAAGGCAGATGCTTAACTGACTGAGCCACCCAGGCGCCCCTAATTGTTTTTATTTTATTTTGTTTTGTTTGCCTTTTCCAGCTTCTAGGGGCTGCCTGTATCCCTTGGCTTCCTACCTCTTCAAAGCTAGCAATGTGGCATGCCTGACCATTCTTCCATAGTTATCTGTCCACAACCTAGAAAAATTCTCAGTTTTAAGGATTAGTATATGATGACATTAGGCCCACCTGGATAATCCAGGATACTCTCCCCATCTCAAAATCTTTAACCTGAATGACACCTGCAAAATCCCTTTGGCCCTGTAAAGGAATCTTTTCACAGGTTTTAAGGATTAGGATGTGGACCTCTTGGGGAGAAGGCATTATTTTCCCTGTAGTATGCACCTTTGTGTATAAGAAATATTTATTTAAACAGACTATCTCCGGAAGGGCACACAAGAAATTGGTAACAGTACTAGCTTCTGGGGAGAACTGGGTACCTGGGGGATACGAGGCTGACTTTACAATATATCTTTCATTCATTTTGATTTTTTTATCGGTGTGCATATATTTATTTAAAATAAGTGAAGAAAAAATTTAAAAGTCTTAAACTGCGTGGTGGTTCATCAGTATTGTATTGTTTGTCTGTGTACATATCTTAAATACTGCTTAAAGAAAAAACCCAGGGGCACTTGACTGGTTCAGTCGGTAGAGCATGCAACTCTTGATCTCAGGGTTATGAGTTCAAGCCCCGGTTGGGTGGTGAGTTTACTTAAAAAAGAAAGAAAAGAAAAGAAACAAAAAAAATCCAACTGCTTCTCACCACTAGGATGATCACTAGATGTCGCTCGCTCACTCTTCCTGGTCTGTCCTGGTCCCACACAGGGTTTCACCTCGCCTGTGTGTTCATCTTGGGGGATGAATGATGATAAGGCTTCAGCACACAGACTAGTTGCATTCAATTTCACTGATTTATTTATAGTCCCATTATGTTTGAAGCCTGTTTCCTCCCCTGTGAAACGGGGTTATAATAATACCAGCTCATAGAATTATTATGAGGACTATACAAGAATATCTCTAAAATGCATAAACATCTCTCAAAAGGCACACCTAGTAAGCACTGGATAGCTTAGCTATTAATATTAACATCCACCTCCCTGGTTAGTGAGTTTCCCCAACAACTTTCTAATTGTGTGCCAGTTTACTAGTCTTTGGATGCCTCCAATACTTGTTCCAGGTAAGAAAGAAGTGTATCTTGCATTTAGCTTTTTGTGAAATACCTTATTCTAGAATCACACTGATTTCCCCAAATAGGGCCAATTCCACAAATCCAAGATGCATACCAAATAAAGTTAAGATATACCAGAAATCTATGACTCTTGTTAACTGATCTCTCAGTGAATACCTTAAGGGTTATGATACGATTAGCAGGAATTAGTAAACTCATTTTTTATGAAACCCAAGCTAGCACCACACACATTAAAAGGATGTTTTCTCAAATGTGTTTTCTCCCTATTTCCAATCAGAAAATAAAATTTTAAAAAAGCTGAAGAGCTCTATTAGGATCCCAAATTGAAGCAAAAGACAAAGGTGAAACACATAGTAGGTGCTCAAGAAATGCTACTCTACCCTGTTCTATGGGATGTTGATGTTGTTCTCCCATGCAAGCCTCTTATTTTTATTTTTATTTTTTTAATTTTTTTTTAAGATTTTATTTATTTATTTGAGACAGAGAGAATGAGATAGAGCATGAGAGGGGGGAGGGTCAGAGGGAGAAGCAGACTCCCTGCTGAGCAGGGAGCCCGATGCGGGGCTCGATGCGGGGCTCGATGCGGGGCTCGATGCGGGGCTCGATGCGGGGCTCGATCCCAGGACCCCGGGATCATGACCCGAGCCGAAGGCAGATGCTTAACGACTGGGCCACCCAGGCGCCCCAGCAGTAGAGAGTCTATTGTCTTGACCTAGACATTGATTTTCCTCATGGGTCAGTTTAGAAATACAAGCTAACAGGAAGGAAATTAACAGCCTTCTTGAAGGGAAAATTTAAAGGAAACCGGATATTTATTTTTTCTTTTAGTTTATTTTTTAAAAGAGTTTATTTTTCAGTAATCACTGCACTCCACTTGGGGTTTAAACTTACAACCCTGAGATGAGGAGTCCCATGCTCAACCATTTGAGCCAGCCAGGTACCCCAAAGGAAACCTCACATGCAAAATAAAAAACTTCCCCTTGCTTGCATGGGCCTTCAGTTTTCATTTCTTTTAGCCTGAAAACCCCTGGTGAAGAGTGAGAAATAATCATGAGAGGAGAGGAGTCTGTACCACATGGATGCTTCTGTGAGGGGAGGGAGGTGGTGGGCATTCACTGAGCCCACGGGGAGCCAGGCTTGGTGCAGGGCAGTAAGAACTTCCCCTCAGGGCCATGGACGTGTCAGGCCCCACTACAGGGACTCACGATGGAGGACACTTTTTTAAAAAAATTTTTTTATTCTTATATTATCCCCATACATTGCATCATTAGTTTTAGATGTAGTGTTCCATGATTCATTCATTGTTTGTGCATAACACCCAGTGCTCCATGCAGAATGTGCCCTCCTCAATACCCATCACCAGGCCAACCCATCCTCCCACCCCCCTCCCCTCTAGAACCCTCAGTTTGTTTTTCAGAGTACGATGGAGGACACTTTGCGCAGCCATTGTTTTTAGCTTGTCCACCTGACCAGTTCACGTACTCTTCACAGCAATCCTATGTCGTTTCCTCCATGGTACACTTGTGGAGACTGACATACAGCAACATGCAGGATTTTGCTCAAGGTCACCCAGTAAGGTGGCAGAGCCAGGACCTTTTAGTTTCTAGATGTTTGTGTTGAGAGCTTTCAGAAAGGACAGTGGGAAGAATAGTATTGTGGACACCCATGTATTCACCAAACTAGCCTCAACAATGACGAGTATTTTACTATCGTTTTGTGTTCGCCTTCTGTTGATATTTTTCTGAACCGTGTTAATGTTACAAACTGGGTGACCCTTTATCCCTACTTCAATACCACGTTCACCTTGAGGAGATTTGACCATCATTCTTTCATATCCATTGATACCAATCCACATTCACTTTTCCCCTTGTCTCAGCCTGTCTTATGGATGTATCCTAAGCACCTGCTCCCATTTCACACTCACACCACAGAGGGTGTCTAGCCTTCATGGGCTGCCCATGTCATACTAGAGGCTGGTAAAGTATGCTTGCCGGGGAAAACCAGCCCCATTCATGGGTTAATATATCGTCTGTGGTGACTTTCAAGCTACAACAGCAGATTTGAGTAGGTCCTACAGAGACCATTGGCCTTGCAAAGGCAAAAATACTATTTGCCTCTTTCACTAATGTTTACCAAGCCCTGAGTTCAACTGTCCCTTTTGTTGATCTACCTTAGCGTTTGCTGTTAGTACTTAGTGTACTAAATGGTGATTTGGGGGCTGGTTGCCATAAAACCATCTGTACACATGGACATTTAGTTAGAATTGTTTATTTCTTCTGTGATGTCCACTCATTATTTTCATCAATTCCACTTTTTCTCCTCTTATAACACAGAAGAAATCACAAGAAACTTCACAGAATTAGTAGCCATTTCAATGTGAATACTCAGTAAGGATAGTGATTCTTTTGTTTCTGTGTTTTTGATAAGGATATTGTTGACAGTGTAACAGTTTTTTTGGTCAATCATGGTGGGATTTGAGATGGGAGCCATGAAGGTAACTGATAGAGCGGTCCCCATTGTTCAACTTTCTTCTCCATAACAAACTCCCCATGGGGCTCCTCAGCATCAGAGGGCAAAAGGGCCAAGTAGACAGGGGTCTCTGCTCCCTCTTCTGGGCTTTTAGGGGCTTTAGGTCCCGCCATGTCTGTTCTCACCCACCCAGGGCAGCAGGCGTTCAGGAGGATCTTGTCACCTCTCCTCTGCTCACTCAGGTTCCTCACATGGATTCTGGACAGGACCGTGACACCGATTTTTGTCACTCCATAGGCAGTATCAGGCCAGCCCTCCTTCCTGTGCACGCCTTTCTTTGTGTCTTCCACGAACTTGTTCATGAGCCCCACCAGCTCCTCCTCTGTGATGGCCTCGCTTCTAAACTTCTGCTGCAGTTCTGGGCTGCACTTTTTAAGGGCTACGAGGCTTATTATGCTAGACACATTCACCGCTCTGCCTAAAATACAACATAGAGAGTCACGTAGAATGGCATGCCTGAGGACGATGCATACCAAAATCGCTGGTATTTTTCCCATTTGGGAGACAATGACCAGTCTGCTATGAGTGGCAATGAAGACTGCCTCTGCAAATGAAGGACATGATACAGTCTTGAACCTTGTTTTACTCATCATGTCTCAGAGGATGTCAGAGAAATGATCTAATGGGACTGAGCAGTGCCCAGATGCCCCATAAAGAAAAGAACGTGCTTTTTACGGGAACATGCTAAACAGAGTGATAGGAGACATTCAGTGTAGTCATGAGTAGAGAGCCACTTTTCCTCATTGGTCCCTTTGGGACCATCTGAAGATCTTGTGGTTACTTGGGCAGTGCTCTATGAATAGGTGTCTACTGAACAACAAAGAGCTGATCGCTTAACTGAGGGCCTTTTGAAGGTGAACAGACTGCATCAGGTTTGGTAGACTGCCACTGTGCTCTAGGTAGGTAAAAACAAGTCACCTCAGTGGGCTGAACTGCATGCGGGTTTTCTCCTTGGTGGCGTTTTTATTGGCTCAGAAGGACTGACTAATGTCCTGGCAATATGGTCACGGAAAGGAGCCGTGGAAAACGGATCTGTTAAATGGATGCTATTAAAAGAAATGATGTCGGTGCTACAACATGGATGAACCCGGAAAGCGTTATTCAAAATTAAAAAGCCAGTCACAAAAGACCACTCATTATATGCTCCTCCATACATGGGATGTCCAGAAGAGGAAATGAAGGGGGGAGTGTAGATTGGTGGGTGCTTGGGGCAGGGGGGGATGGGGGAACGGAGGGCTGATAGCTAAGGGCGCGGGATCTCCCTGAGCTGATGACAGTGTGCTAATCTTGAAGCAGTGATGGTTCCACAACTCGGCCCATTTCCTAAAATCCACTGAGTTGGATATCTGAGATGGGTGAAGTGTACGAGACGTGAATTGTGTCTCAATAAGCTGCTAAAAGTGTGAAGCACTGACATGGTTCTCACTACCTCTTTTTTGAAAATATAGTTAGTATTTATAGCAATGAACTTATATTGGCACGTGTGAGTAATTGTTTACAGTTTTTATATTTAAAGGAGTATCTATTTTTTAATATCTTTTTCAAACCAAATGCATAGTATAATTTAAAGAGAAAATAGAAGAACAACAGTTTATCACTTTAGAGAGTGTATCCTTTAAATTCAGGAATATGAATTTAGGGGAATGGGGAAGAAAAGCCATGGAATGTGGGAGGAGATGTACGTGGCCTAGATACTGACTGTCTGGTTAAAAAGGTGGTGGGCATCTGGTGGTTGTAGATGCTTAACTTTTTTGTGGCTCCATTATTTCAGTAAAACTCTTTTTTGAAGAAAGGATTAAAAGAGAAGAACCACTCTACTATGCCTCTGTCCTGTAGGTCACATTCTTTTTCGTTTTGTCCCTCCATGCCAAAAAACAGAGCAAACGCGGGCCTCTGGAATGTGTTCTGCACCCACAGAGAACTGGTGAAGTCATTGAAGGTTGTTCTTTGTATCCTAGGTTGTGAAGTAGGGGAGGGGAGGGACAGTATTTGCTTTTGGCTTTCCTAGCTAGGATTTATCTCAGATAGTCTCCCCAAAGAGGACAAAGTCCTGGTAACAAGGGCACAGTGGCTGCCATCCCCCCAACTAATGGAAGAACTCTCCTATTTCAAAAGGCAAGAAAACCCTGCTTTCACACTGAGAAAGTCCATGCATTTCCATGTGCATTTCCATGTCCATGAAGTCTAGTTTCCCTGAGGTAAGATGAATTGTTTGATTAGAGCTTGCCTTAGCAAATGCAGGACAGCACGCACTCCACATTCTGGTCCAAGGTCAACACACAGCAAGCACCAACACTATTCAGTAAGTGAGAAAAAAACTCGGTCAGAAGCCAGTTTTGCCTTCTAAGGGAATACCTGTAGGATGCGTGGTGGTGGCACAAGGAACTCCATCCCACTCAGGTGTTGTGGTGAGTGAAGGAGTCGGTGACATTGAGAGCGACCCTTTGCGATGTCAGTGAAGCCAGTGTTAGAAGAAATAGTAGAACTTTCCAGGTCAGAAGACAAATTGGGGGCAGAACAGAGAGTCCACTGTACCTGCATGCCCTCAATTCAAGCCAGACATCTTAATCTTTCTAAAAGTATCAACTTATCTTTTTTTTTTTTTAAAGATTTTATTTATTTATTTGAGACAGAGAGAATGAGAGAGAGAGAGCACATGAGAGGGGGGAGGGTCAGAGGGAGAAGCAGGCTCCCTGCCGAGCAGGGAGCCCCATGCGGGACTCGATCCTGGGACTCCAGGACCATGACCTGAGCCGAAGGCAGTCGCTTAACCAACTGAGCCACCCAGGCGCCCAGTATCAGCTTATCTTAATGAGTGTAGTAAAAGGGTGGTGGTTCCCCGCATCACGTTCTTGTGGGTTAAGTATTACACTAGTTGACAAGCAAGGAATTATGGCAGTTTGTTTAGTGCAGAGCATTGGACAAGGGGAAGGGGAGTTGATGGGATTGGGGTTTGGCAGGTCTGATGACAGAGATGCCTACAAGTGATGCTCAGGTCTTGGGCTTTGCTCCTGAAGGACTTTTGGGAATAAGTGAGTGCTCAGAGAGTAGAGAGAATGCCTAGAGAGGAAAAGACAGAAGAAGCAGGGTCTCTTAGGAAGGTTGCATTGGTCCAGAAATGACAGGCTAGTGTCTGTTTAGAGCTGGGATGGAGGAAAGGTCTGGGGACAAAATCCATAGGACAACTCTTAGGACCTGGTCCCTATAATCAGGAGATGGGCATGGTGACCTCATTATTCTTTGTTGGTGGATGGTAGGGTCTGTGACCAGGACATGTGTGGGAAATGATAATTGTTTTGGAAATGTAGATGTTTTATTTTTTTTTTTTAAAGATTTTATTTATTTATTTGACAGAGGGAGAGAGAGAACACAAGCAGGAGGAGTGGGAGGGAGAGGAAGAAGCAGGCTCCTTGCTGAGCAGAGAGTCTGATGTAGGGCTTGATCCCAGGACCCTGAGATCATGACCTGAGCCGAAGGCAGATGCTTAACCGCCTGAGCCACCCAGGCGCCCCTGGAAATGTAGATGTTTTAAATGGGTGTATGGGTTGGGGGCTGGAGGAGTGGGAAGGCATTGTAAGGAAGAGAGGCGGGAAGAGACCTATATGTGTCTGGAGCTCTGGGAATGTTCTAGGCAGGTGACCGATGTTAGGTGGGTCTGAGAAGTCTGGAGAGTGAGGAGTCCACTGGTCTGAATAAAATCCCTGGGAGAAAGGGAGAGGGAGAAGAAAGGGTCCAGGAAATAATCTTCAGGGTCCTGCACCTGTGAGTGGCATGGAGCAAGTAAAAGGCCTCTCTGAGGAGAGATTTGAAGGATAAGACCGAGGCAGTTGTGAAGGACCAGCGGGACAGAGGGCACTGCTGACTGCAGGACGAGTGTGTGAGTCCTGAGGCAGAGGGGCACATGTCCAGGAGGAGACCTAGCAAGGAGGCTGGTGTGGCTGAGTAGGGAGAGGGTCCAGGGGTCTGTAGATGAGGTCAGAGAGGCAAGGGGCCAGATCATGGCAGAACCACCACAGCTTGGGCCCCTGACCAGGCTCACCTTGGGGTTTCATTAGAGGCAACAGTTCTGTGCACACATCTCGGGTACCAAAGAAGTTTGTTCTCATGGTCACTTCTGCTTGAATATGAAACGGTTTGGGATCACCAGCTGTTAGGGGAGGAGGAGAATATTTTAATAAATAGTAGCCATTTGAGAAAATCCCACGAAGTGACAGTAACATTCTTTTTTTTTTTTTTTTTAAGATTTTATTTATTTATTTGACAGAGAGAGACACAGCGAGAGAGGGAACACAAGCGGGGGGAGTGGGAGAGGGAGAAGCAGGCTCCCCGCCGAGCAGGGAGCCTGATGCGGGGCTTGATCCCAGGACCCTGGGATCACGACCTGAGCCGAAGGCAACCGCTCAACCAACTGAGCCACCCAGGCGCCCCGTGACAGTAACATTCTTTTTGGAGGTGCAATCTGGTGAACTCTCATTAATGTTTGGGTTAGTGAACTGTATTTTCCCAACGTGATGTATCTGCTGTGTAGCTTGGTAAGTTGGCATCATTTGAGGAGGCTTGGGAAATGTGCCTAGTGGGATTTCTGTGTATCTCTGATTGCAATTTTTGTTTATTACAAAATAGATTAAACATTCACCGAATGGCTCTGATCCAAACCGAATGAAACTTGCCAAACTCTCCGTCAGGTCCCTGAGATTAATCCATGGCAATGCCAAGGTGCTCTGGCTTTAAGACTTGCAACCCCCCGATGCCTCTTCTTTCTGTGTGCCTCCAGTCCAGCCTCTTTCCCTAGGGAGGCCCTTCTAGACCCCATAGGAGCTCTGGGTCCTCCGGGAGCCTTCAGGGACCATGCCCCACCCACCCTGGAAGGTCCCCTAAGGGAGGTCTCCAGCCCAACGTGTTCCCGTGTCCTTACCCTTGAATGCGATGCCCGCGTTGTTGACCAGCACGTCCAGTCCTCCGTACTCCTTGCGCAGGAAGTCGCGCAGGGCGCAGATGCTCTGCAGGTCGTCGATGTCCAGCAGGTGGAAGCGGGGACTCAGGCCCTCGGCCTGGAGCTTTTTTTTTTTTTTTAAAGATTTTATTTATTTATTTGAGAGAGAGAGAGACTGAGAGAGAGAGCACATGAGAGGGGGGAGGGTTGGGAGGGTCAGAGGGAGAAGCAGACTCCCTGCCGAGCAGGGAGCCTGATGCGGGACTCGATCCAGGGACTCCAGGATCATGACCTGAGCTGAAGGCAGTCGCTTAACCAACTGAGCCACCCAGGCGCCCTTGGCCTGGAGCTTTTTCACCGCCACCTGTCCCCGCACTTCGTCCCGCGCCGTGAGCACCACGTCCCCGGAGAACTGCCAGCACAGGTCGCGCGCGATGGTGAAGCCAATGCCCTTGCTGGCCCCGGTCACCAGTGCCACACGGGGGGCCGATGACATGGCTGTGTGGAGAGCAAGCACTACCCTAGGTGGCGAGCAGATGGTGCTATGGGCCCCACGGAGGGCTGGTGGTGCAGAGGTCTAACACAGTCAGAGATGCCAGCAGAACTGTGTTCTAAGATTCAGCACTGTGGCTCCTAGTGCCCAAGGCCCCGCCTCAGTCCCTCCATCGAAGGAGGGGCCAAATGTTCTAGCAATTTTCCTAATAACACTATACCAGGTCTGTCCCTCCAGCAGCTGCACCCTGAGCCCAACTGAGTCCCTACCCTCTTAGGGTCCCTCCTCTGAGACAAACAATGGTTCGTGTTGGACTCAAATGCTTCCCAAAAGAAAGGTAGTTGGTGGTGGTTATAGGGGGCTAGAGATTCACGGAAGTTGACCTAAAATAATTTTGGGAAAAACTCAAAAGGAAAAAAGGGGTAGAGAGAATGTCTTGGGAACATGTCCTTCCACTGCAGAATGGGAATGGTTGGGTTCTTCCAAGGTGCAATGAAATTTCTGGCATAGGAAAAGTGGTTCTGAGGATACAGGTACCCTTCCTTTCTTAGGAGAAACTCAAGGGGGAGAAATAGAGAATTCGGTCCTGTGATGAGACTTGGCTGTGGGCAGGGCTCTCCCTCAGTGTGATTCCAAGGGTCTCCGAGTGGGAGGGGATGTTTATGAAGACACGGTGGGCCAAGGTATTGATTGGAATGTTTGATTTAATGGTTTCATAATCCCGTTTGCCTAAAGTGCCTATTTTTTGGTTTAGGTTAAGGTCACAGTTAAAAAGTATTTTATATAATTAGGGGTTGTTTTAAAATATCAAGGAGAAAAGACCTATGTGATCACATCAGAGTATTTTTGCAAATTTACGGTAGGATCCACTGTGTTGTCCTAGACATTGATATTCCTCATGTGTCAGTTCAGAAACGCAAAGTAAAAAATTAAATGCAAAATAACAGGGAGGACGTTTTCAGCCCTTTGAAGTGAAAAACTTTTAAAAGTTTTGCTTTCAGGGTCTCTCACCTTTCATTTGGGTGAGGCTGAAAACCCCTGGTGAAGAGTGAAAAATAATCAGTGTAGTAGAGGCACATTTCCAACATGCATGTTCCTGTGAAGCCAGGCATGTGGTGGACAGTCAGTCAGGCCCACAGGGAGCCAGGCTTGGACGGGGCAGTAAGAATCTTCTCGTCACACTGGTGTCTTGGGCCTCACTCCCGGGGACTCATCATCCATACCCATTCCATACTCAATTTTCTCCATGTCTCAGAGTGCCCAGGGATGTATCTAAGTTCCCACTGCCATTTCACACTTGGTAATGGTTTCTTTTCCCCAATGAGTTAGATATTCAGAGACCCCGGGGGATGTCTTCCCTTCATGGTGTTGTCCATGCCATGCTAGAGGCTGGTACAATGGGCTGCATGCCACATCCAACCATGCTTATTGGTTTGTATATTTTCTGTGGTTTCTTTCATGCTACAACAGCAGATCTGAGGAGATGTGACAGGAGTGTGTGGCCTGCAAAGCTAAACATATTACTGTCTGCCTCTTTGTATGTTTGCTTACCCTTGAGCAAAACTCTAACTTCTCTTGATCTTATTAGGTGTAGTAGACTTCTTAGCTGGTTCAGCATATAAAGAGTCTGCATAAATAGGCATTTATAGAGGTTTATTCATCTCTGGGGTTATTTCATTTATTCTGTCCCTTATCCCTGAATTAGTAGCCTCCTCAAATTGAATACTCAACAGGGATAGTTTATATGTTTTCTTGCTATGGAGAGGGATACGACTGACAGTGGAAGAGTCCTTTTGGTGAAAGGAGGGGGTATCATAAAGGGATCCATGGATGGAGCTGTGAATTAAGCTCACCATTGTTCAACTTTCTTCTCCATAACAAACTCCCCATGAGGTCCGTCAGCATCAGAGGGCAAAAGGGCCAAGTAGACAGGGGTCTCTGCTCCCTCTTCTGGGCTTTTAGGGGCTTTAGGTCCCGCCATGTCTGTTCTCACCCACCCAGGGCAGCAGGCGTTCAGGAGGATCTTGTCACCTCTCCTCTGCTCACTCAGGTTCCTCGCATGGATTCTGGACAGGACCGTGACACCGATTTTTGTCACTCCATAGGCAGTATCAGGCCAGCCCTCCTTCCTGTGCACGCCTTTCTTTGTGTCTTCCACAAACTTGTTCATGAGCCCCACCAGCTCCTCCTCTGTGATGGCCTCGCTTCTAAACTTCTGCTGCAGTTCTGGGCTGCACTTTTTAAGGGCTTTCAGACTCACCATGCTAGACACATTCACCACTCTGCCTAAAATACAACACAAAATGTTATGTAGAAAGGCACAAGAACGATAAATACCAATTTCGCTAAGATTTTGTATGAGAAAGTTTCCACTTGAGACTTTATTAATTTGCTGTAAGTGTTAATGAAGACTGCCTGTATGAGTGAAGACTATGACACGGTCTTGAAACTTGTTATACCCATAATGTCTCTGATGATGTGTGAGAAATGCTCTAAAGGGGAGGGCACTGAGCAGATGTTCCACAGGAAAATGGAAACGCTGTATAGAAGAACACGATAAGGAGAAGGTAAGGAGACACTGCATTCAAGAGTGGATTACCTCTTTCTCCCTAAGGCCACCTTTGGGACCACCTGAGGATCTTATGGTCACTTGGGGATGGTCTACAAACAGGTCTGTACTGACCAATAAAGAGCTGACTGGTGTAAGGAGGGCTGGTTTGGAAGCCTGGCACTCTGTTTGAGGATGATAAAAACAAATTAGTAGAGTGTCCTGACCTGCATGGTGATTTGTCTATGATAGGGTTTTTATGAACTCGGGAGTATGTCATGGCCTGAGAATACGGTCATGGAGAGAGGCAGTCGGAAACTGGGGGATTGAAGAACGTCCATACAGGGCATGGCCCTATGGAAGTCACTGTGGCAATTTAGGGGGCAGATTAAAGTCAGACATGTCAATGCCCCTCAGAAGAACCCCTTCCAGGACTGGAATGGGAGTGGAATCAGCAAGTGGATATCCTGGTGTGCTTGTATGAAGTGGCCATCTGGTCCCTGAGGTGGGTGGAAATGGGAGAGTTACAGCTGGGGAATTGTTGACATAGACTCTTCCACCCTGTGAGGCAAAAAAAAAAAAAAAAAAATGCTAAGCACTATTCCATTTCTCAGCAAAAGAGACAAAGACTGGAGATGGTTATGGGAGAGACTGCCTAAGGAGAAGGCCCTGCACAAGGCTGGTAAGTTGGGTTGAAGGTAGTAGTTTGGCAAGTTCCAAATGGGTCCAGACAAGTTAAGACACTATTTCTGGACCAAGCTTTGGGAAAATGCAGAAGACGATGGCAATGTTCACGCAGTATAGCAGGATGAGGACAGAAGATGCTGCAACAGTCTGGACTAAGGAGTTGCATTTGTGCAGGCCAAGCAACACATTTTCATCTGCAGAGAAGTGGTTCCACAGAGAACTGAACAGGCATCTGAATCCTTGGTTGTCTCAAACACGAGACAAAGGTATTTGGGGCTTAGACACATTCATGAGCATGTATTCACACTCAACATGAGGGGAGTGGGTGCCAAGGGACATTCCCCACTGGACAGATTCTTCTGCTTCGCTGGGGATTCTGGGGAGAGGGCATGGGGGAGGATGCTGACTTAACCTTACAGTCCTTCCCTGCATCATCTCAACTTCCTTTTCTTCCTACTCTTACCGTGATCCCAGGACCAGGGATGCAACTATGGAAATGGGAAGCAGGGATAATCTGTAATCACGACACACTGTAACTGTAGCTTTGAATCTTTACGTCAGAATTCCTAAGGGCATAATGGAGTGGATTGTGCCTTCCCCCATCTGGGAAAACTCGAGGGACAGGGAACATAGCTGTATTGTGCAGTGGTTGAGATAGCCACTCCTTCTAGACAGATGCGGCCCTGTCCTGTAGGAGTGGGAGTGGACTAGAAGGAAGGCACTCACTTGACTAGTATCACTGCAGTGAATCAGGACCAGCACAGAGGTTGAAACTGATGTTCCTTTGAAAGGTCAATGCAGATAACAAGGAGGAGGAGGGAGGCGTGAGCAGGAGGAATGAGGGTAAGGGCATGAACAGTGGGTTATGCAACAAGAGGCATCCAATATTACAGCCCGGGGTGGGGGGGCCATACAGGTGCCCCGTCCACATGGCGACGTACCACTGGCCTGTGGCCATCGGCAGCTCTGACCACATGTGAGTGCGCAGGCCTCTTGCTGGCCATGGGGAGAGGTCTGCACCCAGGCTAGACAGGGCCTAGGAGGGCATCCTGAGGAGGAGAGGCAGGAAGAGAACTATGTGTGTCTGGAGCTCTGGGAATGTTCTAGGCAGGTGATTGATGTTAGGGGGGCCTGAGAAATTTGGAGAGTGAGGAGTCTACTGGTCTGAATAAAATCCGTGGGAGAGAGGGAGAAGGAGAAGGGTCCAGGAAGGAATCTTCAGGGTCCTGCACCTGTGAGTGGCATGGAGCAAGTAAAAGGCCTCTCTGAAGAGAGATTTGAAGGATAAGACCAAGGTAGTTGTGAAGGACCAGCGGGACAGAGGGCACTGCTGACTGCAGGACGAGTGTGTGAGTCCTGAGGCAGAGGGGCACCTGTCCAGGAGGAGACCTAGCAAGGAGGCTGGTGTGGCTGAGTAGGGAGAGGGTCCAGGGGTCTGTAGATGAGGTCAGAGAGGCAAGGGGCCAGATCATGGCAGAACCACCACAGCTTGGGCCCCTGACCAGGCTCACCTTGGGGTTTCATTAGAGGCAACAGTTCTGTGCACACATCTCGGGTACCAAAGAAGTTTGTTCTCATGGTCACTTCTGCTTGAATATGAAACGGTGTGGGATCATCAGCTTCCCAGGGAGAAAGAGAGTAGCGTTAATAGTAGCCTTGTGGGAAAATTCCACAGAAAGATATATGTTAAAAAAGTGCATGTGAAGTCTGGTGAATTTTGTGTAAAACTGGCTTCTAGTTTACAGTCTTATGACACTGACAATTTTCTCATTTGATAATGCTGTAGTGGTATAAGATGGCACCATTGGGGGAGGCTGGGTGAAGGGGTGGTGCACACGTGGGATTTCTTGTTAACCAATTTGTGCAGTTTTCTTTTTATTTCAAAATGCAGTAAAAATAACCCAACTGCCTTAAAATCCAATGAGAGAAACTACTCTCTGACAACCTGGAAAAAATCCCCAGGAATCGGAGGAAGCACAAAGGTCACTCTGGCTGATAAGCGCTGCAATTTCTGTTGGGCTCTGCCTGAGCCCCACCCCTGTCCCTCCATCCCTCCTGCCCTAAGGAGCCATTTTGGATGCCACACGTCAGGAGCCGGACCGCATGGATTCCGCAACAGCTGGAGCCCACCCTGGCTGGAGGAGCTCCGGGGGTCCACCTCCCCTTCTAGCTCCCATCCCCTTACTCTTGAAAGCAATGCCCGCGTTGTTGACCAGCACGTCCAGGCCCCCGTACTCCTTGCGCAGGAAGTCGCGCAGGGCGCGGATGCTCTGCAGGTCGTTGATGTCCAGCAGGTGGAAGCGGGGACTCAGGCCCTCGGCCTGGAGCTGCTGCACGGCCGCGCGGCCCCGCGCCTCGTCCCGCGCCGTGAGCACCACGTCCCCGGAGAACTGGCGGCACAGGTCGCGCGCGATGGCGAAGCCGATGCCCTTGTTGGCCCCGGTCACCAGCGCCACTCGGGTGGCTGATGACATGGCTGTGTGCGGGACGCCCGACGTACTGGCCTGGAGCGCCGACCAGTATGGTTTGCTCAGCGCGGCGCCTCCGAGTTTAAAGGCAGGGTTTAGCGCGCCTGCGCGAGGCCAAAGGTTGCTAGGGGCGCCCGGGCATGACTCGCCCCCTTTGGGGCGTGGCTTCTCGGGAACCTCAAAGGGGTGGTGGAGAAGGGGAGGGGCGACTAGTTCGGTCGCAAAACCCGCGGGTTGGTGACCAGGGCTGGTCTGAGGGCGGCCCCGCCCTGAAGTGGAGGTAATTGTTCCGATTGGCCATGTCCTCACTATATCTGCACTGAACCTTTATTCTTTGTTCTCCGCGAGTTTTCCCTTGTATTCTCCCAACTATTAAACTATTTGCGTGTGCACTTGAAGAAATAGCGTATCTGTCTAGACTTTTTTTTTTCTTCCCCTGGTGTTTAAAAAAATCTCTTGAACTGAATGAAGTCTTTGGAACTATAGTCGTGGAATAAGCTAGGAGTAACATGGCAAGAGATCGTGGGTGTGTTGTTTTCTTAAGTATGTGAAAGCAAATCTACTAATCCTTGGCTGTTTTTTTACATAATAGTGGGGAGCATTCACTGATATGTCACAGGATTACCTTCTTAGGTGTTTGCAGGGTCATCAGGTTACTTATCCAGGTCCTGCGGTGTACTGGTGGGAGGGGGGTTTTGAAGTCCTTTCTCAAAATAACTCGTCAGGGTCCATCTTATTTTACCCACTTTATTTTTTTTTTTTTTAAGATTTTATTTATTTATTTGAGAGAGAGAATGAGATAGAGAAAGCATGAGAGGGGGGAGGGTCAGAGGGAGAAGCAGACTCCCCGCCGAGCAGGGAGCCCGATGCGGGACTCGATCCAGGGACTCCAGGATCATCACCTGAGCCGAAGGCAGTCGCTTAACCAACTGAGCCACCCAGGCACCCTATTTTACCCACTTTAAAGTGAGGAAATGGATCCTTAGAAATTTCGTAAATTAGTTCAGTGTTAGGAAATGATTTTTCTTCCTCTTATTTCCTATTTACAACAGAGGAATAGGGGACTAATTTTTTATTATGTTATGTTAATCACCATACATTACATCATTAGTTTCTGATGTAGTGATCCATGATTCATTGTTTGTGCATAACACCCAGTGCTCCATGCAGTACGTGCCCTCTTTAATACCCATCACCAGGCTAACCCATCCCCCCACCCCCTCCCCTCTAGAAGCCCCAGTTTGTTTCTCAGAGTCCATAGTCTCTCATGGTTCGTCTCCCCCTCCGATTTCAGGAATAGGGGACTATAAAATCAAATCTCATTTGTGTACTGTCCTCATAGGGGAGCCACAGCCACTAGTGGTTATTTAAATGTAAATTTAATAGAAATAATACAATTTAAAATTCAGTCTTTAGTTGCATTAGTTATATTTCAAGCACTCAGTAGTCACATGTGTTAGTGGACACTGTACTGGACAGTGCAGATCTATAGTATTTCTGTCACAATAGAAAGTTACAAGCAATGCTTTAGATAGATTCCAATTATGTTGCAATTTCAAAGTGGGTTTCCAAGCAGTTGCAAAAAAACAAAACTAACAATCTGGGAAAGACCTAAATTTTTATTGAGATAATTGCAGATTCACATGTAGTAGTAAAAAAAAAACAAAAACAAAACAACACAAAACAAACCAGAGATTCCTTATACTTTACCCCGTTTTCCTCTAGGGTAATATTTTGCAACACTATAGTACAATTATCATAATGAGGATATTGACATCACAACAATCCACCAATCATATTCAGATTTCCTCAGTTTTACTAGTACTTATTATTGTTTATATTGGGATTTATACAATTTTATCACATATAGGTCTGTCTGTCCACCACTACAGTCATCAGCGCAAGGACCCCCAGTGTTGCTTTTTTATAGCTGAACATATCTCTTTTGCACACCCCCCTGCCCATTCAATTGCCTGGGAACCAGTAATCTGTTCCTCATTTTAAAAATTGTTTTAAAAATGTTACATAGATGGAGTTGTGCAGTGTAACCTTTGTGGATTTTTTTTTCCCCCACTCAAGATATAACTAAGATCTTTGTTTTGGATTTTCCTCTTTTATCCAAGTGTATACTTGGTCTGTCATTTGCTGGCCTCTCTCCACACCACTCGCTACTTTCTTCTATAGCTGGGTGAGCCAATGTTATTAAATTCATTAAGAGAGCCATTCACAGATAGCATATGGTGTGCAGGAAATTTTGGGCATGGTGAGGGCCTACTGTTTCAAAAGGCAAATTCTAAAAGGGCCATGAATTATATTTTCTGCCTGGTTTGTTTATCCTTTTAGTACTGATCCCAACATAAGACTTGACAGGTCAATGAGGCAGGACACTCAAGAAAATACAATACATAAAATATCACAGGGAAATAAGAATTTAGCATATGATGAAAGTGGTATTAGCAATTTTGGAGATAAGAAGGAATTATTCCAAAAATGGTACTGAGGAAAGGGAGTGATAATTGCATAATGTCATCAGTTAATATCTAAAAAGAGAAAAAAGTGCTTTCTCACTTTTAAATTTACAGTTTTATAAATGCAACCATAAAACAAGTATAAGAAAATATAACTAAAATTTGTGGGAAAAGGACTTTGTAGGCATAAGAACAGCGAAGAATCACAAAGGAAAGGATAGATTTGAGTATGGGAAGTGTTTCGAAACTTTTTTTGAAAAGCATGCTAATTTAAAGCCAGTGAATTAAGCTCTATTTGGATGATTTAAAATTTTTTTTCTCCTGTCAAATTTGGGTCTTGACCCTGGCTGTGTTTTTGTGAAGCCCCTCTGACTTTCCATACATAGCACCTTGTCTGACTTCTGAACAACTTGAGAAATGAAACAAAAGAGTAAAGATGGAGGCCCCAGATCTCTGTTAGTACTAGCTAGCTTGGAAGATATTGCTTAGTTGTGAGTTAACTCTGAGATCATCCTGGCTGCTAGATGGAGAAAGAAAGTTTATCACATCTTTTACCTTGTGGAATAAACTCACATCTTTACTGTCCACTGGTTCAAAGCAGTCATTTTATTTGCCTGAGAGTACCCAGTTCTATGGTGTCTGTTAACATAAAAGATGTGGGAAAAACAGTACTGTTAAATGACAAGTTATTAAGCTCTCAGGGTCTTCCCTTGCCCATGATTATTTACACTTATAGAGCTCCACTTGGCACCGGCTTTTCTTCTTACACATTTTGCTTGTTTAGGATGTTCAATAAGCCTTCTTAAAAGGGTGGAGCATGGATTTTGATTCCCAGAATCAAATTGTGGCTGAGATGCTTAGTAGATAGGCAACTCCAAGCAATTTACTTAATTTTGTCAAAGATAAACAACACTGGATACTGTTTAATGTGGTAAGGAGAGATTTTAATCAGTAATATACTACTGAAATAGGAAAGTGGGTCCAGCATGAACTGCACTCAAACTTGGATTTGTACAGAGGTGGCTGATAGTTTTAAAGGGAGAATGAGGGAGTAGGGAGGGGGAATGGAGGGGCTTGAGTAGAGTCGGGGAAATGAAAAATTATAAAGAGTGGGTCAGTGTAAATGTCATTAGGCCAGCTGTGTGGGTTACACAGAGACTGAGAGACAGAGGCCCTATCTTTTCTGATGATTATATTTCAAAGGAATGGCTTTCAAATCCTTGAGAAAGACACTACTGAGTTGTAGGAAATAGATATATACCTCAATTGGACAGAGGAAGGACTCACACATTATAAACCCTTTTTAGTAAATGCTCTAACAAAAGATGGTGAAGGGCTTATTATCAGTTGTTGGCTAAAACAAATAGTAAATTCTTTTTGGCAGCCTTGAGTGTGTTACAGAGGGCTAGGGTCATCTTAGGGATGCAGCTTTGAGCTATCAGAAACTATGTCAGTGTTTGCTTTTTAAAAAATATAATTTTAATGTGTATGTGTGGGAGGGGGGATGAAGTCAGTGTATTGAGTATGTAGATTTTATAGGCCAAGACTGAGGTCTAGTTCAGAGGAAGGCTCAGAAGAGCCTGGCTAGAGTTTGCTCAAGGAGAGACTCTTTGCCAATTCCCATCTAGAAAATGGGAGTATGCATTATTTTCCTCCCTCATAAAAGGAAAATACTTGTCTCTTCAGATCCTTTTCTTCCTGTCTTGAATTCATTTGTGTGAGAATGTGATGCTTGGAGCTGCAGCAACTCTGTCTTGACACGAAGAAACAAACTAACAGGTGAATAGCTAACTCCCTAAGAATGGCATTGTGGAAAATTAGACAGAGCCTTGATCCTTGATGACAGCCTTGAATCATAGGTCCAAATCTGGAACCAACTATTTCCAGTCCCCCCTTTTCTTTCTTTCCTTATTTTTTTTTAGAGAAAGAGTGTGCTCGAGTGGTGGGGGTGGGCAGAGGGAGAGGGAGAGAGAGAATCTTAAGCAGGCTCCATGCTCCGTGCAGAGCCCAATGTGGGGCTCAGTCTCACGACCTTGATGTCATGACCTGAGCTGAAATTAAGAGTCAGATGCTTAACTGACTGAGCCACCCAGCGGGCCCCTATCCCCCCTTTACTTTTCAATAAACTTAATTTTAGAATATATTTACTAAAAAGTTGCAAATATAGTAGAGAATTCCCTATTATTAACATCTTACTATTATTTGTCACAAGTAAAAAAGCAACATGGAACAGTAGTATTCACTAAGCTCCCTGCTTTATTTGGATTTTACTAGCTTTCCTCCTAATAGCTTTCTTCTATTCCAGGACGCCCTCCAGAATATCACATTACATATAACTGTCATGTCTCCTTAGTTTTTTTTTTTTTTTTTCTTTTTTTGGTTTATGAGAGATTTTGAGTTTTCTTGTTTTTCATGAACTTTGACAGATTTTGTCAAAGTACATGATCGGGTGTTTTTGGGTTTGTCTGATATTTTTCTCAGTAAGAATTGGGGTTATGGGTTTTGGGGAGGAATACCACAGAGGTGAAGTACCCTTCTTACATCTGGGGAGCACGCTACCAACATGATTTATCACCATTAATCCTCATCACCTGACCAAGGCAGTATCTGCCAGGTTTCTCCACTGCAGTTAATTTTCTTCCCTCTCCATACTGTACTCTTGGGAAGCAAGTCACTAAGCCTAGCGGGGAGCGGGTGGGCAGAAACTGAGCTCCATATCCAGAAAGGACTTGGAATTTGGAATGCACATAAGGCTGGGACTGGGGTAGCTAAGCTCCAGCAAGTGGAGTGGGGCGAGGCCAGGCCCTGGCCAACCGAGGGAGGGGTGGGGCGGGGTGAGGCGGAGGGAAAGGTTGCCAGGTAGGGCCAGAGGCGGGCCCCGGGGCGTGGCGAGGGTCGAAGGACCGAGGTAGGAGGAGGGGAGCTGGCGGCTTTAAGGCCCGGACTGTGCCGGCTCCGCGCCCTAAGAGGCCCCTCCCCTCTTCTAGGGAGGCAAAGACTGCGCAGGCGGACGCTACGGGGCGCAGCTTCCCTGCCTGAGTGCCGCGGGGTTTATTTACCCCTGACCCCCGCTGGGTGGGGCGGCCGCGGCGCTTCCGGGAAACTAGGCGCAGGCGCAGGCGCACGCGCAGGCGCACGCGCACGCGGGGAGGCGGCGGCCACGGCACGCCGAGTCCTCTGCCCGGCGACTGAGGACTTGGGTTGGTGAAGACTCGAGGCGGGCGTGCGCGCGCGCGCTCGGCCTCTCCCACTGCTGCTTAGGCCCCCTCCTTAACTCGCGTTCGTCTGGGGCGCTCTTTTCTCTGGGTTTCCTCGCGCGCTGGGCCCGCCGCCGCGCCGAGGTGAGCCGGAAGGACTTGCGGGGTGACGGAAGCTGGGGAACGCGGGGTGCCTGGGTCCCGGCGCGGGTAGCGCTGGAGCTTTCCGTATGTTTTCACTTTTTGGTGTGAAAAGAACAGCTCAGCTCGCAGACGCCCACCAGGCCTGGCGTTACGCTGCGCGCGGCCGTAACCCCCCGCCCCCCTCGCCCCCCTCGCCCCGTCGTCTGGAGATCCTCCAGCGGATGTCGCCCCAGAAGCTGTGGTTGAGGTGCACTGGGGGATGTGCAGAAGCCTGCGGCCGGAGTTGCTCCCTCCAGGGCCCGAGGCTCAGCCTCAAGTGCGAGTCCGAGGCTGGGGGGTTCGCCGTGCTGTCACCGGGCGTCCGGGTGCTGGCGGGGCTCTGGGCACCGGAGGGGACGAGCCGCGGTTGGCTCTGGGACCCGGCTCGCAGCCTTTGCGTAGATCAGGGAGCCTTCCACTGCTGCAGTGGGATGTTAATAGTGCCTGGACTTCTTGTTACTCATTTCTGTCCGGTATTTGTTAGTAGTAGATTTTAAAACCAGTTGTATGGTTAACATGCACATATATGCACATAGTAATAGTCATGTTATGTCGTTCATGTGCTCATACATATATAAGTCACAGAATAGGAGGATACGAAAGTAATTGTAGAAGCCCCCTCCTCAGGCACGTTTTTGAATAGCCTTCCTTAAATTCTCTTGTTTTATGAACATACAGAATGTGTCAGAAGCAAATCCAAAAGGGATCATTAAATGTTCTGCAACTTTATTTTTCATTTAATATATCTTGAACATTCGGACACCTTAGCACATACCTTCTTCCTATTTTTTTTTTTTAAAGATTTTTTATTTATTTATTTGAGAGAGAGAGAATGAGAGACAGCATGAGAGGGAGGAGGGTCAGAGGGAGAAGCAGACTCCCTGCCGAGCAGGGAGCCCGATGCGGGACTCGATCCCGGGACTCCAGGATCATGACCTGAGCCGAAGGCAGTCGCTTAACCAACTGAGCCACCCAGGCGCCCTACCTTCTTCCTATTAATGGCTGCATAATACTCCATCGTCTGTATCACTCTGGTGTGGTTAATGGATTTCCTTTTTTATGCTTCCAAAGAAGTAGCATGTAGAAACTACAATAGTAATTTTGGATTTTACGATCATTTGTTTCGCCTGCTTTCTTGGCTCTCATTCCCTCACTAATCTGTTGCAACCCTCCATTTACTTATATTGATTTCAGTATCCTGGTTTTAAGAACAAATCATTATTTTCTTCATATTAAAAGAGGGTCTTTTTTTTCTCTAAGACTTCCTAGCTGATGAGGGCTTCCTGGCTACCGTTTTTTCAAAGTATTTTAGGTTGGTGCTTAGTAAATGTTGATTAGAATTGAGCTGTGTAAGTCAGCAAAGCATACAGTTGTGAAATCGGTTATGAGGATTTCGATGATTAATCAGCATTTAGTAGGACCTCAAGATAAAACTATTTTAGAAGGACCGGTATAATGAGCATTGCCTTACTGCACAAGGAATCATGATTTAGCTCACAGTATAAATGTTTTCTGTACAAAAACACTTTAGAGAAATGGTTTACCAAATAATATGTTTGTGTATTTAAATCCTTGTAGGTATGAAGAACAGTGATTATTATACAGTTGGAAAGAAAGGCAAAGAAAATGCTTTTTGTTCTGGATTGGGCAACTGAACAGAAACTGCAATTTTAGGATGAAGAAGGGAAGAGGAAGAACAAGCCGGATCAGAAGACGGAAACTCTTCAGAAGTTCTGTATCAAGAGGAGGTACAGCTTTGATCTTTTGTTGCCAGGGATGAAAAGAAGGAATCCTTTGTTGAGTGGTGTTAACAGATACACATAGTTTTTCTCAAAGGCACATGGGCAGTGTCCAGAGAGAATATTTCCTTTTTTTTTTTTTAACTTTCTGTCAAGGTGCTCAAGGAGTATGAGTGTGCTTTGTTAATAATACTGATCAGTACTTACTGTAAGCTCTTACATCAAATTTTTTCCCATCTAGGGAAAATTAATTCTGCCATTCAAGACTCATTTCTGTTAGGATGCATGTTGAATAACTTATTTGGTAGTAGATAAAAGAGAAACTAATTCTGCTTATCTTCCACTATTTAACAATGCCATTTGAACATAATTTTGGAAGAATATATTCCATTTCAAGTTGTCTGGTTTAGGAAAATTGTTGAGAAAGTAATGCATGTTTTGGAATATGATAGACCTTCTAATTATCCAGATGCAATTATTTCAACCTGTATCTCATTTGTAATCTCATCTAACTCTAGGTACATTAGGTTTCCTAACACCTCTTTCTTAAAGAATACTCTTTTTAATAGTGTCATTATGTTCTTTTAAACCCTTGTGGGACTGTGAATATATTTCCTATTGCTTCAACTATGTCTTCTCTAGGGATGACTCCCAGGTTTGTTTCTAGTCCTGACCTTCCTTCTGACCTCCAGCTGCCTGTAGAATATCAGTGTTTGGATATAGATTCATCATTTCAGATTCTGTGTAACGGAGTCTGAACAAGACATTGCATGTGGAAGTGCTTGGCCAACTGGAAAGTACTACGTAAATGCAGTTGTTATTTTTGATAAAAATTAATAAAACACCTCCGAGTTGACCCCAAGCCTGTCAGAAAAATTACTAAAACTCCTAGTTGACCCCAAGCCTGTCTGCACCATCTGGAGCAGTCTTTTTAATATTTCCTTCTTTGCTCTCTCTGGCCAATGTCCTACTAAATGTCGTCTAGTTTTTCTTAGGTTAGCTTTACCCTCTGTTTACTCTTGGAAGATGATTTCAGGCGACTCTTCGCTGGTTTACCTACACTTTGTTTTTCTTCCCTGCTTGTTATTTCATTTGTTGCTGTGAGTCTAACTCCTAAGGAACTACTCATATGTTGCCTTTTTCATGGATTTTCATTCCCTTTTGCATGATATCTGTGGGCTCCATCCTGCCACTCCTGTACCAGAAGTATGTTCTCTCCATGCCGCTCCCTGGGCACACCCCACACATGTCTACCTCTGCCATTCCTCATAATCCTTCAGTCTAGAACACCTGTTTTCCTTCTCTCTGCTTATTCAGTTTTTCTCCAACCTTTAAGACTGAGCTGAGATCTTATACTTTTGGTAATGTCACTTTCAGTTTTCACTAACACCACCTTTTGTTATGATGCTTATTGGGTGTTATTCTTAAGGAGCTATGGTTTTTTAGTTGTTTCTTATGGAAGTCTTATTTCCCAACTAAGTTGTCAACTTTTGAAGTTGAAGAACATGTTGGACATTCCCCACTGTGGTTAACACAGTGCTGTGTGTATAGGAGTTGCTCATTAAACGCTCACTGATTAAATGCTGTTACTGTAAAATCTTGTTCTCTGATTTATGGTGGCATATTTTGGAAGGCTTATATCTTGGATCTTAGTTTTTTTTAATCATGTTTTTAAAAAAGTTTTATTGAGGTATAATTGACATACATGAATGTCAATATTAAAGTGTATAATTTGATAGATTTTGACATATATGTTCACATAGGAAACTCACCACAATCAAGATAATGAACATATCCACCCATCTCAAGAAGTTTCCTTGTTTCCCCTTGTAATCCTTTTCTTTTGCCCCTCTTTAACTGTACCTCCCCCCCCCATCCAGGCCACCACTGATCTGCTTTGCATCTCTGTTGATTTATTTGCATTTTATAGTTTTATATGATCACATAGTATATGATATTATAATAACATATAGTATTTGGCTTCTTTTACTTAGCATAGTTATTTTGAGATAATTGTGTGTATCAATAGTTCATTGTTTTTTAATTGCTGAATATATTCCATGATTTGTTTATCCTGTTGATGGACATTCGGGTTGTTTTCATTTTTTTTTGACTGTTAGAAATAAAGCTGTTATGAACATTTTTGTACAAGTCTTTGCATGGACACGTGATTTCTTTTTTCTTGGGTAAATACCTAGGAGTAGAAAGACTGGATCATATGGTGGGTGTAGGTTTAGCTTTTAAAGAAACTGCCAAACTGTTTTTTAGAGTGGTTGTGTAATTTCACATTTCTTTCAGCGGTTTATGAGAATTCCATTTGCTCCACATTTTTGCCAACACTTCCTATTGTCTTTTTGATTATAGCCATCCTAACGGTACTATCTTATTGTGGTTTTGATTTGTATTTTCCTAATGACTGGTGTGCTTATTTGCCATTTATATAGGCATTCTTTGGTTGACTGTGTAGATCTTTTGCCCATGTTTTTTATTAGCTGGTTTTCTTTTTCTTTTTAAAATTTTGTATTGTGGTTATAGTAAGGCATTACTTTTTAAAAAAAAATTTTTTTAAGATTTTATTTTTTTAAAGATTTTATGTATTTATTTGTCAGAGAGAGAGAGGACAAGCAGGGGGAGTGGCAGACAGAGGGAGAAGCAGGCTCCCCACTGAGCAAGGAGCCAGGTGCAGGACTCGATCCCAGGACCCTGAGATCATGACCTGAGCTGAAAGCAGATGCTTAACTGACTGAGCCACCCAGGCGTCCTGACATTAGTTTCCATTACATCTTCTTGCTGGCTCTTGTTTGTACTTGTGGTGGCTGTTGATTACTACACATTGGTTTTTTACTGCACTATCTTAGTATAAATTCCCTTCTATGTATTTTTTTGCACCTTTATTCTTTTATTATTTTTTGAGCTGAAAACGCTAATTATTTATTTATGACATTTAATTTTTAAAATTCCAGTATAATTAACATACAGTGTTATCTTAGTTTCAGGTGTAGAATATAGTATACATTACTCAGTGCTCATCAGGATAAATGTACTCTCCGTCCCCTTCACGTCTTTCACCCATCCCCCCACCCACTTCACCTCTGGCAACCATTGTTCTCTGAATTTGAGAGTTTGTTTTTTAATTTATCTCTTTTTTTCTTTGTTCATTTGTTTCTTAAATTCCATATATGAGTGAAATCATAGGGTATTTATCTTTCTCTGACTGACTTATTTCACTTAGCATTATACCTTCTGGATCCATCCATGTTGTTGTAAATGGCAAGATTTCATTCTTTTTTTGGCTGAGTAAAAATCCGTCATCTCTCAATGAACACTTGAGTAGCATTCATATCTTGGTTATTCTAAATAATGCTGCAGTAAACATAGGGGTGTAGCTATCTTTTGGAATTAGTATTTTTGTATTCTTTGGGTAAATACCCAGTAGTGGAATTACTGGATCATAGGGTAGTTCTATTTTTAATTTTTTTAAGAAACTCCATACCATGTTCCACAGCGCTGCGCCAGTTTGCATTCCCACCAACAGTGCACAAGGATTTCTTTTTCTCCATGTCCTCACCAACACTTGTTTCTTATTTTTGATTCTGACAGGTGTGAGGTGACATCTCATTGTGGTTTTGATTTGTATTTCCCTGGTGATGAGTGATGTTGAGCATCTTTTCATGTGTCTGTTGGCCATCTGTGTGCTTTCTTTGGAAAAATGTCTGTTGTTTTATTTTTCTTGACTTTTTCTTGACTACTGAGAGTTCTTTAGATATTGTGGATACAAGTCTTTTATCAGATAGGTGTTTTGCAAATATTTAATCATTCTGTGGTTTTTCTTTTCATGCCCTTAACAGTGTCTTTCTTTTGAAGAACAGAACTTTAAAATTTTGGTAAAATCTTGTTTATCAATTTGTTGTTTTAAGGATCTTCCTTTTGGTGTTGTACCTAAGAAATTTGCATAACCCAAGGTTGCAAAGATTTTCTACTATGTTTTCTTCTAGCAGTTTTATAGTTTTAGATTTTATATTTAAGTCTGTGAATAATTTTGAATTAACTTTATATATTGTACAAGATAGGACTACGTTCTTTTTTTTTTTTTTTTTTTGCTTAGGTACGTCCAATTGTTCCAGCAACATTTATTGAAAAAACTATCCTTTTTTCATTGAATTGCTTTTGCACCTTTGTAAATCAACTATTCATATATGTCTGGGTCTGTTTTTGGACTTTTTATTCTGTTTCATTGATTTCTTTGTTAGTCCTGATGACAGTGTTACATAATCTTGGTTACTGTAGCTTTATAATAAGTTTTGAAATCAGTATTTCAAGGTGTATTTCCATATGGATTTTAGAATCATTTTGTCTTTTTTTTTTGGCAAAAAATTCTGCTTGAATTTTGATTTGGATCATATTGAATCTATAGATCCCTTTGGGGAGAATCTGCCAACCCATAAAGAAGGTATATTTCTCCATTTATTCAGGTTATTGACTTGAGATCTTTTAAAAAATTTTTTGTTTTAATTGTGGTAAAACACACATAACGTAAAATTTACCATTGTAACCATTTTTAAGTGTAGTCCAGTAGTGTTAAGTACATTCACATTGTTGTCCAGCAAATCTCCAGAACTCTTTTCATCTTGCAGAACTGGGATTCTATATCCATTAAATAGGAACTCCTCATTCCCCTTTTTTCCCTGGCTCCTAGTGGGTACCATTCTATCTTCTGTTTCAGTGAATTTGACTGTTCTACATAGATTATATACATGGAATCATACAGTATTTGTCTTTTTGTGACTGGCTTATTTCACTTAGCATAATGCCTTCAAGATTCATCTATGCTGTAGCATGTGTCAGAATTTCCTTCCTAGTTAAGACTGAATAATATTCCATTGTATATATGCCACACTTTCCTTATCCATCTATTGGTTGATAGATATTTAGTTTTTTTCCTACCTCTTGGCCATTTTTGAGTAATGCTGCTATGAACATGGGCAAGTATCTCTTTGAGATCCTGCTATCTATTCTGGATATATATCCAGAATTGGAATTGCTGGGTCAATTCTATTTTTAATTTTTTGAGGAATCACCGTGCTGTTTTCCACAGCAGCTGTACCATTTTACATTCCCACCAACACTGCTCAAGAGTTCCAGTTTTTCCACATCTTTACCAATACTTTTTATTTTTATTTATTTATTTATTTATTTATTTATTTATTTATTTATTTGATAGTAGCCATCCTAATGGATACCGGGTGATACACATTGTAGTTTTGATTTGCATTTCTCTAGTGATTAATAATGTTGAACTTTGTAAAATATACTTATTAACCATTTGTATACCATCATTGGAGAAATGTCTCTTCAAGTCCTTTGGCTGTTTTTTATTTTTATTTTTTATTTTATTTAATTTATTTTTTCTTTGCCTATTTTTTTTAATTGGGTCTTCTTTTTTCATATAGGCCTTTACAGCTGTAAATTTCCCTTCTTCATAGTTCTGGAGGCTAGAAGTCCAAAATCAAGGTGTCAGCAGGATTGGTTTCTTCCCAGGGCTGTGACGGAAACATCTGTTCCAGGTCTCTCTCTTTGGCTTGTAGATGGCTGTCTTCCCCCTGTGTTTCTTCTATCATCTTCCTCTACGCATGCCTATGTCCAAATTTTTCCTTTTTATAATGACACTAGTCATTATAGTATTGGAATAGGGGCCACCCTAATGACTACATTTTAACTTGATTACTTCTATAGAGACCCTATCTCTGAATAAGGTCATATTCTGAGGTTCTGGGGGTTAGGACTTCAATATAGAATTTTGGGGGTACACAATTCAACCCATAATTGATGCCTTTTATTTATTTTTCTTTCATTTATATTGGCTAGAACCACTAGTACAATGTTGACTGGAAGTGTCTTGTTCCTTGTCTTGTTCCTGATCTTGGGAAAGCACTCAGTTTTTCGTCATTATGTCAGCTGTAGGTTTTTTTGTTAGGTAGTCATTATCAGGTAGAGGAAATTCTCTTCTATCCTTGCTTGTTGGCATTATTTATCAGGAATGATTATTAGATTTTATCAAATGCTTCTCCTGCATCTTTGAGATGATCATATGGTTTTTCTCTTTTAGTTTACATTATTTAGGTATTATTTATTCTCTTTTATGATATGACCACCTGTTTGAGACAGTTTTTATTTATTTATTCATTATTTTATTTTTTTTGAGATAGCTTGAGTGGGGTCGGGGGAGGGGCAGAGAGAGAGGGAGAGAGAGAATCTTCAGCAGGCTCCATACCCAGCGTGGAGCCTGATGTGGGGCTCAATCTCACGACCCTGAGATCATGACCTGAGCCGAAATTAAGAGTCAGATGCCTAACTGACTGAGACACCTATGTGCCCTTGAGACAGTTATTTTTTATAAATGGTGCTCTGATTATGTAGTGATTTTAATTCCTATTTTTTCTTTCTTCTCTTGATTAGTGAATGAGAGCTATAAGCCTGAATTTATAGAGCTTAAGAAGTGGCTGAAAGACAGGAAGTTTGAAGATACAAACTTAATACCTGCTTGTTTTCCAGGTAAGGTCTGGCATCAAATCAACTCTCAGGACTTTGCTCACATGAGACATGTGGGCCCAGGTGATGGGAAAGCAGGGGTAGTTCTTGAAGGTGGGCTGTATTCTCTGGGAACACATTGTGTGTCAGACTTCCTACTTTGTAGCTACAACATTTATTTATCCTTTGTTCTAAAAATAAATTGAAGTAGCTTTTGGAGAGAAATTCCAAAATGGTAAAATAATATTAAAAATTAAAAAAGGGAAGTGAGAATAGAAAAATAAGATGAAGGCAGGGATAAGGATAATACATGGAAACCATGATTCTAAAATCTTGTTGTATACCTGTCAGAGGTCAGCCACAAATTTGACTTATCTTTCCAACAGCCAGCCAATTTACATGATCAGTTACCTGAACCTTTGTATTCTATAAACAAAGCTAAACAAAACTAAGTTGTTTACTCAGCAGAAGTGCAGGTATTCCTGGAACTTAGACCTGAGGGAAATGTCTTCATTGGGTCTTCATAGGGAAGACATTTATGTAATGTGACCGGTGTCCTTATCATCATACTCAGTGTTTTTTTTTTTTTTTTTAAAGATTTATTTATTTATTTATTTATTTGAGAGAGAGAGAATGAGAGAGAGCAAGCACATGAGAGGGGGGAGGGTCAGAGGGAGAAGCAGACTCCCCACCGAGCAGGGAGCCCGATGTGGGACTCGATCCTGGGACTCCAGGATCATGACCTGAGCTGAAGGCAGTCGCTTAACCAACTGAGCCACCCAGGCGCCCATACTCATAGTGGTTTTAAGGGATATTTCAAACCATGCAGGCTGATGGGATTATCCCATAGCTCAGGTGAGTCAAGAGTTTTCTAAGGGAAGGAGGTGCTTATTCTCTGGTGGTGTGGCTGGAGGAGAGGTGTCCTTAGGGAGGCCTCAGCAGATACTGCTCCCTCAGCCGGTTTGTGGCTATGCTCCCCAGGTGTTAGAAGAGGAGCTCTCTGTGTGGCCCTAGCTTCAAAAGTCACCTAAGCAGAGGTAGATTAACAAAATTGTCTGGAATTGAGCTTGTCATGGAGTTTGGGTTAGCATTTTCTTCTGGAACATTCTCTTACTGAAGTTGGCAGCTTACTCTGGGTGTGTGCATGCATTCAGCACCACCCAGTTCTGTCCAGAAGTGGGCTTGAGGTCACCATGGGGAGGACCAAGATGCTCTTCAAAAGGATTCCAGGTCTGCTGTAGTAGAGACACAGTTGTGCAGTCAGGGCCTTGAAGTTCTACATCACAGGGCAGGCACAGACCTTTTACAGAAAATTAAATCGTATGCCTCTGAGTGCTCCTTTTGGACACTGAAATGATTAAATACCCATTAGGTAATTTAACTTTGAGCAAATTAACTTCCTTATACAAAATCAAGGTAAATGATTTACCACATGTGGCCTTGGTTGAATGAGATGATGTGTGTAAAGTTGTTCCCTACACATCATGATGACATTGGGCTAAAATCCTTGCTCTGAGCCATTACCTGTTAGGGTTGCTCCTATTTAAGATGGTAAACTATTTTTGTCACCCTCTAACAGAATGTTTAACTTTCTGTTTATGTGTGTCAAGAAGCACAGAAACAGG
Source organism: Mirounga leonina (assembly GCF_011800145.1). Taxonomy (NCBI): domain Eukaryota; kingdom Metazoa; phylum Chordata; class Mammalia; order Carnivora; family Phocidae; genus Mirounga; species Mirounga leonina. The sequence continues at coordinate 16,097,719 of NW_023270442.1, read as the reverse complement.
AAAAGCCACTCTCTTAGATTTTACTGGATGGAGTTCTTCACAAGATGGTCTAGAGAAAATAGTGTCAGGAGTGGACTTGTGCCTTTGGCTGATCTATGCCTCAGGGGTCACTTTGCCTTAAGAAGGATAGGATTAAAATGATCAAGCAGGGATTGGGATATGTTTAAGTGGAATGCCTGAAAAGAAATAATCTGTCTATAATGTGGAGCAGTGAAGAGTTAGCCATTTTTAATGGAACAGCTCTTTCTGGGCCTCCAGATTCATGGTCACAGAGGAGCTAAAGCAAAATGGTTTGGTAATGATCATAGCCCACTACTTACAGTTCTGGGGGGAAGGAGCCTTCTGTCTTAGTCAGTTTTGGCTGCTATAACAAATTACCATAGACTGGGTGACTTGACCAATTTCTTCCTCACAGTTGGGGGCTGGGAAGGCCAAGTTCATGGTGTGGGCAGATTCAGGGTCTGGGGAGGACTGATTGCAGGTTTGCAAATTGCCATCTTATAGTTGGGTCCTCACAGAGGGTTGGGAGCTGGACAAGATTTCTGGTTTCTTAGTGCTGCGGTAGGCACTGAATCCCATTCATGAGGGCTCTATCCTTGTGACCTAATCACTTACCAAACGTCCCCAAGTCCTAAGGCCATTACGTTGTGGGTTGGGATTTCAACATATCTTCCTTAAATGCTTTATATACCTTTAGCTCTTATTCTGATAGGAGGGAACGTTTATGGGAGTCTGTCAAATGTACAAAATTCTGGGGAATTAATCTTAGTTTGTGGAGGGGCAAGGCAAGATTCCTAAGTTGCAAGTAGGATTCACTCTTTAGACTCTCACCTGATTTATGCTTTGGGGATTGATCCCAGTATTTGCTTTTGCCACCAAAAGCACTGGCCAAATCTGGGTCTCCCAGGTGGATTTATGTATTTATTTTTATTTTTAAAAATTTTTTAAAGATTTTATTTATTTATTTGATACAGAGAAACATAGCGAGAGAGGGAACACAAGCAGGGGAAGTGGGAGAGGGAGAAGCAGGCTTCCCGCGGAGCAGGGAGCCCGATGTGGGGCTCGATCCCAGGACCCTGGGATCATGACCCGAGCGGAAGGCAGACGCCTAACTACTGAGCCACCCAGGCGCCCCCCCGGTGGATTTATGATAGAACTTTTCAGGTGCAGGGAAGTCTGTAATAAGCTTTCCTTTTATAAAAAGATCCTAAGGGCCACTTCCTGCCTTGCCTTAGTAAATGCAGGTTACTGTGATGTGTTCTGATACTGAACATTATGTTGTAGAAGTTCAGGTAAAGTATCTTCCAGATTTATTCCATATGCCGTGTTCTGCTCATATATGTATTTGAAGAGAAATTTCCACTTAACTTAGCACATGGGTCTTTTAAAGGATGACCCCATAGGAAAAAAAAAAATCCTTCCATTAGTAGTTGGTTCCAGGAAGGGTTCTGGCCCACAGGGATGATTAACTCTGCTATGGGACACATGGAAGAAATTAAATAAGTTTTTGAAACCAAAACCATGTGTCTGAACAGACAGTATGCTTCTGGGTTGATGGATGAGTTAGGACTCATCAAATCAGACTTGCCAGACACCTGATCCAGGATCAAGGCAGGAGTTCCCTCCATGAACTAGGAACTCCCCATAGTCCTGCAGGGCTGACCTTTGCTGAATTATATTCCCTCCTAGTTGAGAGAAAAAGAAAAAGATCAAGACCTATGAATTTGAAAAGATGAATATTCTGTACCCCATATAATAATTATAGGTCATAGGGTACCTAGGCCTGCTGGAAAAGCTGCTGACTGTTACAGGGAAGGAGCCTTGGGCTTAGAAGGGTAAATTTCTGGGCAGTAGTGATGTTGACAGTGCAGCTGGTGAAGTTACTTGCTGTGACTGCTCTGGCCGAGGCCTTGGCTCATGGGCAGGGGCTGGTCCTGGATCTCCCCTGTTGAGCTCACCCAGTCAAGGAGAGTCTAATGGCTTTCCTGGTCAGGGAGGGGAGGGTATAGTCTTTAGGCTTTGTGGGAGCTGAGTGGGTTTATTGGTCAGCCAGTCAGAGGTCTCAAGATCATCATTGGGAAACCTGGCTCCGGTAGTGGGTAAAAGTGGCTTGAGGGTCCAGCCTCGCAGGTTGGGTGGGCATTGGGAGTCAGCCCCCAGCACAACTGCGAGGCCCCAGGGGAGCGGGTCCAGCTTGAAGGGTCCTGTAAGACACCCAGTAGCAGATCTGTATAAAGTCGATGATCTTTAGGTCTTGACTCTGCTCTTCAAGGGTTATAAACCCAAAAGGAGGTCAGGACATTTTCTAGAACAGCTTCTTGATCCTCTCTTTCCCCTGAGAGTCAAAGAATGAGAGAGATACCCGGCTTCAGCTTTGTGTAATTTTGAGGTTCAATTGCATTTTTTAAAAAGATTTATTTGCGGGACGCCTGGGTGGCTCAGTCGGTTAAGCGTCTGCCTTCAGCTCAGGTCACGATCCCAGGGTCCTGGGATCAAGTCCCGCATCGGGCTCCCTGCTCCGCGGGGAGCCTGCTTCTCCCTCTGCCTCTGCCTCTCTCTCTCTCTCTCATGAATAAATAAATAAAATCTTTAAAAAAAAAAAAAAGATTTATTTGGGGGCACCTGGGTGGCTCAGTTGTTGAGCATCTGCCTTTGGCTCAGGTCATGTTCCCAGGGTCCTGGGATCAAGCCCCGCATCGGGCTCCCTGCTCTGTGGGAAGCCTGCTTCTCTCTCTCCCACTCCGCCTGCTTGTGTTCCCTCTCTGGCTGTCTCTCTGTCAAATAAAATCTAAAAAAAAAAAAAAAAGAGAGAGAGCACCAGCAGGCCAGGGGTGGGGGGAGTGCAGAGGGAGAGGATCTTCAAGCAGACTCCCCGCTGAGCACAGAGCCTGACGTGGGACTCAATCCCACGACCCATGAAATCATGACCTGAGCTGAGACCAAGAGTCGGATGCTTAACTGACTGAGCTACGCAGGCGCCCCAGTTCAATTGCATCTTTTTTTCAAAATGATATCCTTAAGATCTTGAAGATACCATAGGTTTTTTTGTTTTTTCTTTTTTTGGATATTGTAGGATTTACCCTTTTTTTCTTCTTTGTGTCTTAGGTACAGGAAGAGGGCTGATGAGCAAAACATCCCTGCGGGTGAGAATTTCTCTTATCCTTGAAACCTAATGCAGATTTTGCTGTTTTGCTTTTGTGGTTCAAATCAAGTAAATTAAAAATATTTCAGATACACAGCCATTTTTTACCTAATGATAGGTTTGAATACAATTGTGTCAGTTAGCTTTAAGTTTGCTGCATAGAGGAGACAGACCCAAAGTAACAGCAGAAGTTTATTTTGCTCTCAAGTAAACAAGCCTGGCTGGGCAGACCTGGGCTGGTGTGGTGATCCCATGGCCGTTTGAGGCCCAGACTCCTCCCAGCTCTCTGTCCACATCCTAGAGGAAGCCCCACACCCTCAGGTCCAGGGAATAGCTCCTGGAGCTTGAGCAGCAAGATGGAACAAGGGGGTGAGGAAGGGCAGGTCTCCTTCTTTTAAGAAAATTCCAGGCCTGTCACATCTGCCATGGACGAGGTACACAGCCCCAGCTGGCTGTGAGGGAGGTGAGACGTGTCCTTTCCTGGCACAGTGACCTCCCGGTAGGATTGCATTAACGGCAGGAGGAGAGAAGACATGTTGGTTTGGCAGCTAGCCATCTCTGCCACAGCAAATTGTATAAAGCAGACCATATTTTAAATGTGCCAGGGGAGGGAGCGGTTCTCATCTGAGAGCGTGTGCTGGGTACGCTAAGTATAAGCCTGAGTGAGCCTAAGCCTGGGCAGGCAGCGGGCAGAGCTTCGGAGCCTGTCCCAGGATTGCCTTCAGCTGGTGGTGGGACCCCCCGGCTTGTTTTCTCACCTGGAGAACGAGGAGGTACATGACATAGATGATCTCCAAGGTCCATTTTAGTTCTTTCTATGCTATTTAAAGGATATCTAATGCACAATTTTCTGTGAAGCTAGAAATTAATTCCTTGGGGCGCCTGGGTGGCTCAGTCGTTAAGCGTCTGCCTTCGGCTCAGGTCATGGTCCCAGGGTCCTGGGATCGAGCCCCGCATCGGGCTCACTGCTCCGCGGGAATCCTGCTTCTCCCCTCCCATTCCCCCTGCTTGTATTCCCTCTCTTGCTGTGTGGCTCTGTCAAATAAATAAATAAAATCTTTAAAAAAAAAAAAAAGAAATTCCTTATTTTTAGTTCCTTAATTTTATTTAATTTTATTTATTTTTATTTTTTATTTTTTTTAAAGATTTTATTTATTTATTTGAGAGAGAGAGAGAATGAGAGACAGAGAGCATGAGAGGGAGGAGGGTCAGAGGGAGAAGCAGACTCCCTGCCGAGCAGGGAGCCCGATGCGGGACTCGATCCAGGGACTCCAGGATCATGACCTGAGCTGAAGGCAGTCGCTTAACCAACTGAGCCACCCAGGCGCCCCTAGTTCCTTAATTTTAAAATCCATCTATGTAAATACACATTTAGCCTAAAGAATGGTACTTTTTAATGTTGTAATTCTCTTATGCCACTTTTATTTTTTTATTTAAAACTTCTTAATTGTAAAATATGTATGACAAAATTTATCATCTCAGCCATTTTTAAGTGTACAGTTCAAAAATATTAAGTACAGTCACATTGTACAATATTTTTATTTTTTGAGGGAATATGTAATTGTGTTCTGACTATTTTGGGAGGGGAAATATACTTCTCATGTGTATGGCAGTAAATGTAGGTAGTCTTTGTTTAGATTATGAAATGATAATTGGCAGTTGCTTCACATCTGCTTTCAAATATGACCTTTGGTTAAGCTTTTTGAAAATTGGGACATATTTTACGCATAGTGAAATGCACAGATTTTAAGCATCCAGTTTGGTAAGTGTTGAAGATGAAGAGATTTACTCTAGTCAGGATACAGAACATTTTATTAAGTGGCTTTTTTAAAATCAGAAAATTGCGGGTTGTTGGAGCAGGAAGGGACTATAGTGATTGTCCAACTTGATCTTGATTTACAGATGAGGAAACCAGAAATTGAACCCAGATTTTTGGCTGAGATTTTTAACCAACTTAGATGCCAGTTATAATGAAATCCAAGATCTTAATTAACATCAGGCTTCTTAATGCTTTGTTTGTTTCTGGTGTCTGTGACTTGACATCTTAATTTTTCTTCTATGTTTCTATCTCAGTGGGAGGAACTGAAAACTATACTTCCGTAAAATGAGACCCATGTGCTGGCTGGGCTGCCCTTTTCTTAGTCTAGTTGGCACAGGTTATATGGAGAGTAGGCCTTTGCTGGGAATAGTCGCTGGACACATGGATTTCACCAGATAAGAGTTGTTTTGAGTGGTTTCTGCCTGCTTCCCATAGCACTATTTCCTCGTGTAAGAAAGTGAAGGAGTGATATGATTTGTCAAGAGTGTTTCCACATTCTTTTCTGATGAAGGGTTGACTGCTAGTGGATGTTAGTCACATAATTAGCCTTTAATTCTTGTTGGGCTTGTAGTACTTGTTCTTGGAGCAGACTTGCCCGCAACCGCCAACTCAGGGGCTTGGGAGCCACACTGTTGGTGGGCTCTTCGGTGTCTGTGGTTGGGTTATCCTGGGTTCTTAGTGGACGATTGTGGACTCAAATACACGGTCCTCCTCAAAACATGGGTGTTCTAAACTTCACTTTCTTTTTGGTAAGGAGGGACAGATGATTATTTCGTTGCCTGAGAGTTGCCTGCTCACCACGGACACAGTGATTAGAAGCTACTTAGGGGCGTACATTGCTAAGTAAGTGAACGTATACATGCTCGTCTGGTGCAAGCGCTTGTCTTGTAAAGTCTACAGCATTGGCAGATAATGTCCTCTAAGGCAGAGTTCGTTAGGACCAGCCCCTTTGTATACCTCATACATATTTGAAATGATTCAGAAGGTTTACTCTGTGCTTGAGTTTGTTCTTAATTCATTTTAAGCTGCATTTTTAAGGGTTTTAATAGGCTGCCTGGGATGTGGGTTTGAATCCTGATCTATCACTTACTAGAAAATGAAGATAAAGTGGGAGAATAGATGTCAATCATTCTGAGTGCGTTGACTCCTCCTAGCCTGTTCTCCATCATAGTAGGTCTCCACAGATGTTACCCTTATTTTCACCCTTACTGTATTTACTTGAATTCTCCTTCAACTACGAAGAGCTGTTGACATTATGACATTATGTAGTTTTGTTTAGCATAGAAGAGAGGAGGCCAAAATAGGAGAGAACTATTTTCTGGCTTTTGTTATAGTGGGCCTTTGTTCTGGGGGACTTTCTGAGGACAGAGTGAGTGGGATCCTTAGCAGAAGGGGTTTCTAAATTATGAGGGTTGTAAGATTGTATTGTTTCTTAACTCAGGGTCTAAGTTCTGGACTTTTAACCTCCTTGGCATGTTTTTATGAGGGCAAATGTATCTGAGTAGAAGCAGGGATGTTCTTTGTATTAACATTTTCTGTATCATTCTGAAATTTTGAGTAGGATATTTGGTAATATAGGAATCTGGACTTTGAGGGATTAATGAAAACTTTTCTAAATACATTCATGCAACATTAGATACTGCAGTGTATAGTTTGTAATAGAGTGGGTAAATTTAGGAACTAAAACTTTAGAACTGTATCAAATATATAATAAGCTGATTCAGTTTTCTGTCTAGGTTAGAGTCATACAGTAGAACTTTTTGCAGGAATAGAAATGTTTCACTCTGCTTTATCCAGTATGGTAGCTGTTAGCTACGTATGCCTATTGAACGCTTGAAATGTGGCCTACATGACTGAGGAATTGAATTTTAAATATTATTTAATTTTGAATAACTAAAACTGAAATAACTACGTGTACCCAGTGGTTACTGTATTGGGTGGGGCAGGTTTAGGTTCTTTCTGCCAGTTTTTTCCCCCCACCAAGTTTGATACCCTTATCCAAGTGAAATAAGTGAACTTGGAGCAGAAGCTTTAAAACTGGAGAACCAAGTTGGAAGCAAAGAGATTGTTTATAAAAAGGACTCTCTTGCAAGCAAAGGTGGTACTTGGGTTAGTGAGACAGTCCTTGTCACTCTTTAGTGTGACTTGTTTAGGGCATTTACATCGGGATGCGCTCTGGAGAGGAAAGTCTTGAGGAAGCAAAACCCTCTCTTGGGTGCACGGAGTAAACGCGGGAGTGCAAGGACAGTTTGGCCACAGCCCCTCTGGGAGCAGAACAAACCACTAGGAGATCTGTATCTCTGGCTTATTCCATATTTTAAATAAAAGTAATTCTTTTAATCCGGCTTGTATTTTTTAAAAGGTGGCAGCCTCCTCCATCTCCTCTGCTGGCTCTGTGCACCTTTTTAGTTTCAGAAAAGCATGCTGGGGACCAGTCTCTCTGGAAGCCTTACCTGGAGATTTTACCGAAGGCCTACACCTGCCCTGTATGTTTGGAACCAGAAGTGGTGAACCTGTTGCCCAAACCTTTGAAGGCAAAGGCTGAAGAGCAGAGAGCCCGCGTGCAGGAGTTCTTTTCTTCCTCCAGAGACTTTGTCTCTTCCCTGCAGCCTCTGTTTTCTGAGGCTGTTGAGAGCATCTTTAGCTACAGTGCCCTCCTGTGGGCTTGGTGCACGGTCAACACCAGGGCTGTGTACGTGGAGCACAGGCAGAGGCAATGCTTGTCCGCAGAGCCGAACACCTACGCGCTCGCCCCGTACCTGGATCTGCTCAATCATAGCCCACATGTCCAGGTGAGAAGTCAACAAGGGTACACATGTTCTGTTTTGATAGGAAGGACTCTGACATGTAGAACCTGACTTTGAAACTATAGAGTGAGGTGTTGCTGGCTTCAGGTAAACCTGCCTGCCACCAGGTATTTTCCTGTCTTTTCGCCCAGCCCCCCTTTCCTTTCTGGCATCCCCTCCCCGTGTTTTCCCGCTCTGCTCTCCAGGCCAGTAGAGCTCAGTGCTATGTCCCCTGAATGGCCTTGACCAGCAGCACTCCCTCCATCCCCCAGCTTTGGTGCAGAGTCCTCTTTCCTCCTCCAGTATGGGGAATGAAGTCCAGATTGCTTCCCTGTCCCATTCCCTTTGACACCTGGTGCTGTCGCTGTCAGCGTTTATCTTTGCTGTGATCCCCAGTTGACTTGCTCTCTCCCTCTCTGAGCTGTGTAAGGATGGGGACTGTGTGTTATTTCTCCCTGTAACCCAGTGCAGGGCCAGGCATGTAGTAGGCACCTGATAAACCCTTACGGAATGGGTGAATATTTGTAGGGAGAAGGAGTCTAGGAAATATTAAAGAGTCCCTCTTTGGGAGATAGTCCTAGATCTCATCTCCAGCCCTTTTCCCCTTTGGCACATAAAGGAGACGATTATATGTGTAGGCATGGTAGGGTAGGTGCCTGGCTTTGAGGACAAAGGTGTCCCTATGTTGGCTCACCTGTAACCCGTTCAGGGTCCAATTAGAGGTGCACTGGCTGGGCCCTTGCTTGTGTGGTTCTCTTCATACTGCACCCCACCTGGAGAAGGTTGGCGGCACCTGGCTAGCCCACGTACTGGTGCGAGGTGAGCGTAGGGAGACCCATACTGTGCTTTTCTCAGGTGGAGGCAGTCTCCTTGCCTGTCTGCTTGTACTGTTGTAGAAAGATGCATTTCTGATGGTATTCAGCAAAGGAGATGGAGGTTAGATGGCCATTTGTGTGACTGATGGTGATGAAGTAATGTTGGGAGCGTGCCTGAGATAGGGTGCTGGGCACAGGGACCGAGCCAGTCCTGCCTTTGGTGGCTTTGTCTTTATTGGGCTGTTAGTGCAGTTGTGCTCCAAGCCAGTGATTTGACGGCGATCGTAGGGGCCCCACAAACTACAGCCTGTAGGCATGTGGCCCAGGGCTCTGGCAGAGCCTAAAATACTTGCTCACCGGCCCTTTATGGAAAAAGATTGCTGACCCTTGGTCTAAAGCGTATTACAGCTGAGGCCTTTAACTCAAGGCAGACCATGGCCCTAATCTGTTGATGCTGCAAGCTGGGGATTTCAGCCCCGTTCCTTATCCTTGTCCTCATTGGGGTTTACTGTGTAGTGTGGTGGCCTCAGACCTTGTACCCACGCCTTAGTGTGGAGGGCAGGTGGGTCATCTTGGTCCTTTCCTCTGTTACCTGTTAACAGAATTGTCACAAAATCCATATGATTGTGTCAGCCAATATCCTGCTGCTCAAAGGCTGTGTATTGTGAGACCTGAAATTCATGTGCTCCTTTGACATCTTTGGGCATCACAGGACCCCAGGGGCCTGACTGTGAGTTCCTCTGCTCTCCCTGGATATGGCCCCCACCCAGAGGGAAAGGCCCCATCAGCTGGACTAGCCGCACCCTGCCTGGCCCTCAGCCTGACGGTTTCCCCTCCCTGCCTGCCTCTTCACATGAGCACTCACATCTCCCTGCGGGCGCCAGGGGGTCACCTCCTGTTACTCCTAAGCCTGCTTCCCATGGCCCCTGCTGGTCACACAGCTTGCTTTGAGATTAGCCTCCTGTTATCAGCCCCTGCATGCCTGGGGTGTCCTTTCCCTCTAGGCTGTATATGTGACTAGTGAACTGCTCTCCGGCATACCTGTCCATTTTCAGGAGTCCTGCGTTTGGCCATCCTGAGAGCCCTTGGGCAGGACCCCCTCCCTCACTGAGCAGGGACGTGGAGGCACACAAGAGCCCCAAGTGCAGGGCTGGCATTTTCCCACATGTGGTTAAATTCACCTTGTGATGAGTGTTTGAAAGCTGCATCTGACTGTAATACAGTAAACTTAGTATTTTCAGTTTTATGCTTGGCTTTAAAAAAAACCCGTAACAATTTTCCTTCCTAGGTAAAAGCAGCATTTAATGAGGAAACTCACTGTTATGAAATTAGAACGGCTTCAGGCTGCAGGAAACATGAACAGGTGTTCATCTGCTATGGCCCTCATGATAACCAGCGGCTGCTCCTGGAATACGGATTCATTTCCGTCCAGAATCCTCACGCTTGTGTTCATGTCTCGGAAGGTTGGAACCAACTTTCTTCTTACTAAGAAGATACACTTCTTTTTGTTATCCCCATCTGGGGATGTGGTTTTTTTAAGTTTTAAAAAATGGCAAAACCTTAAAATGTGTATCATTTATTTTCCCCTAGATAGGGGAAGACACTCACTGACCATGTACTTTGAGTGTTGAAGTGAAAAACAAGGCTCCGGTCAGTACTGAGGAAAGGAAGAAGTGAGAAAAGTTTTGTTGCATTAGGTCAGACAGAAAAAAGGAAGACCCACTAAGGGAAAGAATATAATATTAAAAAGATGGGAAGAAATGGTAATTTTTGAACTGAGACATTGTCACTGTCACTAAACGCAGGATAGATTAGAGAACAAAAAATTAAAAATGTTAATTTAAGCACCTACTGTGTGAGGCGCTGTACTAATGACAGGGATAAATATATAGTCCTTGTTTTGGGGGTTTAATACCATGATGAAATACTGATTTCATTTATGTTTTTCTGTGGCCTACTAATTAGCCATCATCGGTATTACTATTTTAAAAAAACAATTTAGCTATTAAATTTATGCTGTGGAAATTCCAAATATTAATAACGGTGCATAGAAAAATGTTTCTTTCCCCTTTCTCCTGAAGCAGCAGAGAACTAGTTTTGTAGGCCATGAAGAAATATGGCCAGAGATTTACTGAGTATATAATTTGGGGTAGTTTTAATATAAATTGTAGTGGAAATAGAAACTTGTTCAAGGTGAAACTACTCCATCCTATGGGCAGAATAATAATGTTATTTCTCAAAATAGAAATTAAAAAACAAAAACTGGGCCTTGCCAGGTCTCTTAGAAAACTAGCTTTGAGATTAGCCTCCTTTATCGGAATAATATTGATGACCATGAAATACTGATTTGCAAGCAGTTTGAACAAAATCTACATTTTAGTTATTTTTACACTTAAAAAACCAAAATGTAGAAATACAAAAAAGAAATTTTAAAAGTAGAAAAACCAGTCATTACTCTGCTACCCCAAAAAGCTTTGTTAATTTTTACATGTTCACTTTGAATTGCTTATGGTTGTAATCACTAATACCCAGTTTTGAATTCTGGCTTTTGAAAACTTACTGTTAGAAACAATTCCTCATGTTTGTACAGCTCCTATACTTTTGATGGGTGTAACTTCCCGCATACTGCCACTGTCTTAATTACCAGGTTTTGTGTGTTGAGGTTGTGGATGTTTTCTCCCCTGCCCTGGAATTCTGTAGCTTTTCAGGGGCTAACTAAAGATCTCATTGAATTGGACTCACTGGAGCTTTTTGGTGTGAATTAGGTAAAACTGTTTACACATGTCTTGATTGTTGGTGGAACGGACGGTAATTTTAGAGGGTTCACACTTTTGTCTGATGAGACCCTAAATTTCTTTCTTTTTCTTTTTTTTGTAGATATACTTGTTAAATACCTTCCATCAACAGATAAACAGATGAACAAGAAGATTTCCATTTTGAAGGATCATGATTTTATAGAGTAAGTGATTTCTCTGTCTCTTAAAATTATTCCTTCAGGAAACTTTGATGAGAAAATTGAGGTAGTGTTTCTGTAGGTATGAGCTACCTCCTGACTTGTTGACAGGTAGGTATTTATTGAGCATTTACTATGTGTAGTAAATTGTGCTTGATGGGGGGCACGCAAGGAGTGTAAGATGCTTTTCAAGAAACTTACTTGGGGACATAAGATACAAACTTGAAGTATCATTGTACTAAAAGAAAGCCCTATTTATACTGAGTGGTAGCCCAGTGTTTGGCTCCAGCACATGGTCAGTGGGATGCACTGGGCTCCTGTAGGCCAGGCTGATCCTCAGTTACCAGCAACAGGGTGCACGTGCTTAGGGCGCAGGGCTGGAGTGGTGGCGAGGTGATTCCACGCCAAGTGGAAGCTCTCTCTTTCAGAATTTCTTCTGTAAATAAAATCAAGTTTTACGTGGTCCAGCAGCAGTGTGAGGCAGTCTGGCTGTGGTGGCTAGCCTTTGTTTGGTGCCCAGGAGAACTCTGCTTCTTCATCTTTCATCGCACTAGGACCTGTGGCACCGGCCCTCTTCCTCTGGCTTCCTCAACCAGATTCAGCTCCTTACCGAAATTAAATGGGAAGTAGTTTTTTACCCCCTTTTTAAAATAAAAGGCTTATTTATTTGAGCGAGAGAGAGAGAGCACGAGCAGGGGAGAGGGAGAAGCAGATTCCCTGCTGATCAGGGAGCCCGTCTCGGGACTTGATCCCAGGACCCTGGGATCATGACCTGAGCCGAAGGCAGACGCTTAACCGACTGAGACACCCGGGTGCCCCTTTTACATTTTTTTTTTTAAACAGAATTTTTTTTTTTTTTACTCTGGCTTTATTTTTAAGTATTTGCTTTTCTTCGGGCACCTGGGTGGCTCAGATGGCTAGGCGTCTGCCTTCGGCTCAGGTCATGATCTCAGGGTCCTGGGATAGGGTCCTGGGATCGAGTCCCGCATTGGGCTCCCTGCTCCTTGGGAGCCTGCTTCTCCCTCTGCCTCTCTCTCTCTGTCTCTAATGAATAAATAAATAAAATCTTTAAAAAAAAAAAAAAGTATTTGCTTTTCTTTTCTCTTTTTTACTTTGCTCTTTTGCCTTTGTGACCAAGACACAAGTTACATAATGTTTAGCCCCTTCAGAAAATGTTTAGCTCTTCAGTCATTTGCCATGGTGTCATGAAGTACTGAAATGACAGGTGTGTTATTTGTTTTTATGCTTTAGAAATTTGACATTTGGATGGGATGGACCATCTTGGAGGTTACTCACAGCTCTTAAGTTGTTATGTCTGGAAGCCGAAGAATTGTAAGTTTCGTGTGTGTTGGTCATGAGCTGTAGTTACAACCTGGATATAACCTTGGAGCTTCTGTTGGTTTACATTCAAATACCCAGCCTGGGAGGAGAAAGGAATGCCATTGTACACCGGGAGGCTTATTCTTTATGGAACTTGACCATGCCCTGAGCATTGCGTTGCACTTTTAAGTTTTCATCATTTCTGGAATTCTGGTCTTAGAGTCATAATCAGAGTACATGGCCCTGAGAATTTTTTATTCTCAGGTATTTTTTCCCTGGTGACCTGCAGCTGGTAGAGTAAATTGTTTTTTTTTTTTTTTTAAAAGATTTTATTTATTTATTAGAGAGAGCGAGCTCGTGCGCCCACGCGAGTAGGGGAAGGACAGAAGGAGAGGGAGAGAGAGAATCTCAAGCAGAGATTCTGTGGTGCCCCGGAGTGCAGATCCAGCCCCCTGCTAAAGGAGAGGCCTGGATATTTGGAAATATCCATGGGGAGGCAGGTAGAGGGGAACCCCTGGTGGAGACATGCGTCTTGGTTAGGCTCCTTAATGTTACCTTGAGGCTGCCGGTCCCTCCCCTAGCATGGAAAGGACTGTCCGCTGCCCGGTGCAGGGACCTCCTTCGCCAGGGTCCACTGCTTAAGACAGGCTCAGATGAGAGAAACCTTATGAAGAGAGGACTTGCTGAAGATGGTGACCCCATCCTCGGGCGGTTGGGAGGACTAAAGAAGTTAATGCATACAGATAGCCCTTGCACGGTGCCTCAAAGTAGTTGGTGCTCATTCAGTAACTCCTGTTGGGATATTGCTGACCTCTTTTTCTGTAGGGACTCAGGGAAAAAAATTTCTCCCTCATCTCAACACCAGAAATAGTCCTGTTTATTCTCAGCAGATGGTGTGTTTTTATCTTATAGCCACTGTGGATTCTGTATCTGATACATTTCCTTCTCTTTATTGTTTGCTAGAAAACTCAGTGGCAAATTTGTGGCCCATCCAAATATGCAGGATTTTAAGGCATGCAATTTATCCTGGTTGTATCTTACCCTTCCTCCTTTCACCTTTCCTTTGTCTTGTTTTCACTGTCCGTTCATCTTACTGTTTATTTCATTTCGCGTGTGCCCACGTAAGTGTCTTTAAGTCCTTTGTGGAAAAAGGTATGAGAAGTCACCCCGAGGCCCCTTTTCCTGCCTTTGAGTTACTCCTAACGGTCTGCCACGGTGTGGTAGAACAGGCCCGTGGTGGTGATTCTGCCGGATGTTGTTTGCATGCTGTTTGTACCTCTCCTTAGCTTTGTCACCTAGGGTGAGTTCTGTACCGTTCCCGATTCTGTTTGTGGTTAACATGGGAATACTAAATGCTTTCTTTGCTAGATAATTGTGAAGATTAAATTAGGTAATTGTTTTCCATGAAACACTATGCCTGGCATATAGTGATTTCCTTCCTTCCTTCTTTTCTTTCCTGAGAACGTAGCCATTCCTGAGGTTTCCATTGTTGTCTCTAAAGCTGAAGACTTTTAAGACTTTATTCCATGTGTGGCTTGTCAGCTGTTCTGAATTTCTGAGTGACTTCTGTATACTTCCACTCTGATGTGGTAGTTGTCACCTTACCTTTCCCTTCCTAAGCCATTGCACTTTGGATTCTCGGCATCCAGAATCTATTCCTCCATCTTCTTCCTCTCTGCTTAGTGCTTCTTGTGAGTGTGTGGATTTGGCTCTGCCGCCTTCTGGCTCAGCGCCTTGCTGTGGCTCCCCCTTGCTTACCCTGAAATGTTTCTGCTCCTCTGCCTGCAGAAAGTTGGCTCCACTTGCCCCCTGAGCCCCATTTCCTGCATATTTTCATAGTGTAAAATGGGAATGACCTGCAGAGAAGGGCTTCACTGTAGATTCCTCCTTCCGTCTCCAGAGCATTTTACCTTGTGAAACGTGTTCTGTTGTTTGCCATAGTTTAGGAAAGAGTGTCACTTGAAGAGAAGGAAAGTTTACTGTCTTTGCTCCTTAGCCCTGAGTCCTTTTGGCTGGGAGTCACTGTCCTGTCTTCTGCTCTGTTCCCATGACTGGTGGACATGACTCCACTTACTTATGTGTCAGACACAGGATTGCAATGATAATCACATTCAGTCCCTCCCTGCAAAGAGTGTCAGTCCCCTTGATTCTTATTCTCAGTTGTTCCTCCTCCTCCTGTACCTTGTCTCCTTCAGTGCGGGAGCTGCATGTGGTGGGAAGGTTTTAGGGAATCTGCTAATGGAGTGAGTTTATTATGCTTCTGGAAAAATAGAAGAGTTTGTTGTGTTGAAGTGTAAAAAGTCGCCTTTACTTTTTTGAGAGCCTGCTGACATTATCTTACTGAACAATTTGGTTCTAGTACATGCTGGAAAAAAATACTTCTTGGGGAAATCATTTCAGATACAAATGAGAAGAGAAGTTTGGTCATAGCCCAGAAAATATGCCAGTATTTCATAGAGGAGACCAATGCTATGCTGCGAAAGGTATGTTTCTAGAATATTGCATTCTTTTGTTAAAGTATTTTGATGAAGAAGTTACTTGTTTGTACATGTTACACCTTATTAGGACATTGTTTGATGCCTTAAATAGATGAATGTTGATGTAATTTCTGGGTTTTTGTTAACGTTGTGCTTGTATCTTCAGTAGGTAAAATTATTGGATGAATTTTTGAGTACTCTTTTTTAAATATTTCTATTTAGTAAATGTTTTAATTAAATGGGAAATCAGCTCATTTTTTAAAAAAAGATTTATTGAGATAGAGAGAGAGAGAGAGAGAGACAATGAGCAGGGGGAGGGGTAGAGGGAGAAGCAGACTCCCTGCTGAGCAGGGAGCCCAACACAATGTGGGGCCCCAGGGATCATGACCTGAGCCGAAGGCAGGCAGATGTTTAACCAACTGAGCCACCCAGGTGCCCTGAGAAATCAGCTCATTTTAATGAAAACATTATTGGGATTGAAAAATAATTTTAATGAACCTTCAAGACATTATGCTAAGTGAAATAAACCAGAATACAAAAAGACAAATATTGTGTGATTCCATTGTCCAGCATAGGCAAACTCATAGAGACAGAAAGTAGAGTAGAGGTTACCAGGGGCTGGGGGTTGGGGGAATGGGTAGTTTGTGTAATGGGTGCAGAGTTTCTGTTAGAGACCATGAAGGAATCCTGGGGACGCATAGTGGTGACGGTTACATAACACTGTGAGTGTATTTAATGCCATCTAACTGTACACGGAAAAGTGGTCACAGTGGTAAATTTTATGTTATATGTATTTTACTGCAGTAAAAAAAATTAACTTTAAAATATCTTCCAGATTTCTCATATGAAAGATGAAGAAGTGGCTTTGATAAACCAACTAACTTTGGTAGAAACATTGTGGACAGAAGAGCTAAAGATTCTGCAGGCCTCTGCTGAGATTCTAAACCGTTTGCAAACACCTTTTAGGTAACTAAATGCATTCGGTCGCCTCCTATGGTGGGCGTGACTTCTTAAACAGTTTTAAATGAAGGTTGATTTTGTACAGAATCATTTACAGTCACCAAATGGTTTCTATTAAACAATTGTACACTGAATCCTACTCCTTTTGCTTTCTTTGATTGTGGGATGGAGTGGTGTTTGCTCTCAGACATTGAAGGGTATCTGTGGCGGACAGGGCGGGCTCTGTGGATTCCAGAGCTGTAAGTGAAGATGGATGTGCCATCCTCACAGTGCCTCTGATGTTCTCAAAACAGACCACAGTCCTGCAGGAAGAAGTAGGAGGAAGGCACTGCACGGTAAGGAGAGAGGGGGCTGTGAGGGGCTCCGTGTGTGGCCTTTGGCTCGGTGTCCTACTTCCCCTCTGACTTAGCACCTGTAAAAGGGCAAGAAGTCGTATGTTTATTATGTTCTGATACCATCGGGTTTAGCTGGTGGTGGGTGGCTTTGGGTGGGGAGTACGGGGGAGTGTGGGGCTGGCCTGGGTCTCAGCTGGGCTTCACCTGCAGCTGCACTGAGCTGGAGCAGACCACGTCACATTTTTTGGTTCTGATTTCCAATCTGGAAAGGAGATTGTTGGGCAGGAATGGGGGTGGACGCCCTGTGCATCAGCCCTGAGCCCCCACCCAGCGGAAGGGCCGAGGTGCTGAGACACATGTTGGGCAGAGGCCCCAGGTGATGCTGCTTCTCCCCTTCTTGGCCTCACTTCCTAGGGACCAGGGAATCGGGAGTAGGAGGGGCAGTCGGGGCGCTGTCAGCCTGTGATTTTTATGGAACGGAAGTTCAGTCATTAAGTACAGGAGAGAGTGGGGCCTGCCTTAGCAGACCGCCCTCTGCAGTTTTCCAGAATGTGTTTGAATCTCTTAGCAGACATGTCCCTTATCCATTCTCTTTCTGGTGGGTGTTTAACTCTTTTATTCTGCTGCTTTTCTGTCATTTTAATGGGGTTTGGGAGGAATGGGAGATGAATTTTTGGGCTCAGTTGGCCATTTTGAATTAAGAGTCTTTACCTTTTTTTTTTTTTTTATAAAAATATTTTAGGCTATCGACTTCCCTCTAAGAATGGTTTTTTTATATATAGTGTGTACTAATTAGTACTTTTTAGATCTTGGCTCAGGATTTACACTTTTCATAGCGTTCTCATGCCTGTCAGTGAACATTCAGGACCACTGCGAGGAAGTCAGCAGGTGTTCTATATCACAGAAGCAAATATGTACCTATTATAAAAACTGGACTATGATTGAACCATAAAACAAATAACATTTATTAAATATTAGCATTGCTGGATGTGAGGCACTGTGCTGAGGCCTTGGTGTGCAGTGTTTTATTTAAGCCTCATAGTTCTCCTGTGTTATAAATTAAAAGAGGAAGAAATTGCCTAAGATGCTACGCCTAGTGTGTGTTAGAGTGAAAATTCCCGCTCTCCCTGCCCTCAGAGGGACCAGGCCCCCAGCTTGGGTGTGTTTGTGTCCAGGACGTACCGTGCTGTCTTAACGTGGGGATGGGGTTCATGGGGATGTTGCCTCCATTTCAGTCAAGGGGCCTGGCACAGCTGATCCTCAGTTGGGATGTCTGCTAGATTCTGGGGTTCAGCGTAAGTAAAATGCCCCAATGCCATGGTTATATGTGAACTTCCATCCTTACTCTTTTCCTCTTCATTGTTTTCAGAACCGGCTGGGAAGAAGGGATGTTTCCTCCTCAGCCCTCACTAGTCCTTGGCCTCAGGGGATCCCTGGATGAATCTTGCAGGGGGAGGAGTCTTGGGTGGACCACCAGGCTGGACTGGAGCCGGACTGGCCACACACAGTGCAGGGGCTACCCCAGTCCGACATTGGTGCCCAGAGTCCGGTGTTCCCTCCCAGGTTTGCATTCTTCCCCGGTGCTGGAATTCCTGCCCTTGTGGAATACAACCCAAACAAACAAATGGGGCCCGCTCACTTCAGTAGGCAGTCAGAGGATCTGGACATCTTCCCTGTTCATACGTATGGTTGACGTTGACTTTATTTTTAAATAGCTGCAGTGTGTTTCAGGATATGCTATACCAGGGGTCTGCAAACTTTCAAGGGTCAGGTAGTAATTACGCTTTCTGAGCCATATGGTCTTTGTCCCAGCTGTATGGTACAACATATAGACAGTATGCAAACAGGTTGCATGGCTGTGTTCCAGTAAGACTATTTACAAGACAGGTCATGGGCCATGGTTTGCTGACCCCTGTGCTCTACCATACGTATTTTTTCTGTCCCCACTTGTGGGCATTTAGGACCTAATTATCCTAATACATATATATAAAATACATAGTACATGACTCCTACTTGAAGGTGCCTTATACCTTCCGGAAATAAAGCCCCCCTCTTAACATGAAAAACTTCACAGACTTGTGTGGTAATAGTTGTGCTTTAGTTGTCCAGTGCTTAGAAAAAAAATAGATAATAAGTCATTACACATTTACGAACGAAAGGTGTTTCCTCACCCACACCGGATCTATGTGTATTTGAAAAAACATCAGAGAGAGACTTCCATTTGTAGACGCTGCTTGCGAGAAATCTGTGGCTCTCGTAAGGCAGTCTGGCCCACAGGGTAACCCACTGTTGACAGTGACAGCGCGGCCTCCTTTGGCTTATCCTTGCAAAATCATCACGAGGGCCAGCAAAACCATCTCTGCCAAAACAGGAGGGGCAGCCTGTGCTGATCTTTCCCCAGCAGCACCGTTTTCCCCCTTCTTCAGTGTCCCACGCCCTCCTCCCCCAGCACCATTTCCATCTTCCTCCTTTTCTGTTTTCTCCTCACTAGTGCCTTGGGCATGGCTGAGGTTCCTCACACACCTGCCCCTTGCTGCTATCTGGTTACAGAGTTTGAGGGTGGTAAGCCTCCCGCAGCGAGGGCTGACTTGGCCTGAGGGGACAGACACCAAGAAGTTAAGGGCTGTTTGAAGCCTACCTCAAGTCTGAACGTGGAGACTGGTAATGACCCGGGAAGTCAGAGCTGTTAATTCTATGAAAGTGGCTTTCACCAGAGCACCTAGAGAGGAGCCATCAAAGTCTAGAGATAGGGAATTTATTTTAGCTCCTCAGTTGGCAGACAGCCACCACGTTCCGTGTGATAGATTAATATTGGGCAGTAGGTTTGTCCAGAGGAGTAAAGTATCCTGAAACCCAAATCAGTTTGTCAGCTGACATTTGAGTACAGAGCTTTTTCAGGCATGCAACCATGTTGGTTCACTTGGAAAAGGGCTTTTTTTTTTTTTTTAAAACAAAACAAAACAAAAAACAAAAAACAGATCCAGAAAGTCATTTGTGAATTAAAGGGAGCGGAACAGTAAGAGGGAAGAAGTAGGCCTGAAGCATTTTTCTATAACCCTGCCAGCGTACAGAGCAATGCCGTGTGCTCTTTCTGGTGCTGTTCTGTTTCACCTTTCGGAGGGCATCTTTCTGTCTTTATCCTTCTGTTGTAGCCTTTCCTTGAGGGGATATTTCCTTGTCTTATTCCCTTCTATTCTATAGCTAAATTGTTCCACAGTTTTAATGTTAGGCTGCGAGTAAATTTTTAAAAACTCACAAAAATATAGTAGAATTTAATAAAAATGCAAGGTTACCACTGCACCCCCATGAGGACAGCTGTAATCAAAAAGATAAAGGGTTGAGGATGTGGAGAAATTGGAATGCTCTTAACGCTGCTGAGGGGGAAGTCCAACGGTGCAGCTGCTTGGAACAACAGTCTGGCAGTTCCTCCAAAGGTTTAGCCCAGAGTTTATGACCCAGCAATTAGCCTCCTAGGTACGTACCCGAGACTTGAGAACATGGCCACACAAAAACTTGAACATGAATGTTCATAGCAGTTTGTATAGCAGTTGTTCATAACAGCCCCAATCCAAAGGTTCATCTGTGGATGAATGGATACATAAAATGAGATTTTTCCATAAAATGGAATATCATTCAGGCTCGGAAAGGAACAAAATACTCATACATGCTACAACACGGATGAGCCTTAAAAACATGCCAAATGAAAGAACCCAGTTACAAAAGACCACATATAATTGTATTTATATGAAATGTGCAGAATTGGGAAATCTAGAGCGATGGGAAGTAGATTAGTGGTTGCCGCAGGGTGGGCTGGGGCACTGTCAGGACTGGGGGGCAAGGGCTAGAGTGTAGGGTTTCTCTCTGGGGTGACGGAAGTGCTCTCGAGTTGTGATGGCTGCGTGCTCTGCACGAATACTGAGGCCCATCGGATTGTACACTTTAAATGGATCAGTGGTATAGCCTGTGAGTTAAAGGTCAGTAAACCTATTTTTTGAACAAGTAAGGTTAGTGCCTACTTAGTGAGGATTCTACCCCTCTTCTCACTTGGAGCTAACACTTCTTCCAGAAAGGTCCAGAGGCTGTCAGTCTGACAATGTCAGTAAATGCCCTTGCATTGCATTTATCACCTTGTTAATCCTGATCCATGATCTGATGACGTAGTATCTTCCTGATTTTGTAAAGTTATTGCTGAGGTCACATAGCTGCTGAGGGGTAGAGCTAGGATTCAAACCTCAGTCAACCTCCAGATGTCGTGCTTGTAATGTTCATACAGCAAAGATTGTGTTTGTGAAAGGTGCACCTGATCTCACCTGATCAGAACTCTGTAAGATTAAAGTGTAGCTGGATTGGTCATCCTTGGAAGAACATTTGGAGGGCTGAGATGCTACAGTCTTGCCCATTTAAATCCGCTCTCTTCTGGCACTTACTTTTGATAAGCAAAGGGACTCCTTAATATGCAGACTAGCAGACTCATGGCCCAGGGAACCCATCTTCAAAAATGACAGACCAGTCCCTGAGAGAGGGTGTTACTAGCCACATTTTATAGAAGAGCACACGGGTGCAGAGGAGGGAAGTAACGGGGCCGAAGGTATTCAGCAGGTGAACACAGAGTCCCATGGGGTGGGGTGGAGCTACCTTCGGTCACAGGTAGTTGAAACTCGTATTAAGAGCATGCTTGTCAGGATGTGGGCCCCTGACTGTGGCATCAAACACTGCCAGGTTCTACGAGCCCACCCCAAACCCACGGAATCAGGATCTCTGGGGGTAGGGCCAGGAACATGTATTTTGACTGAGCCCCCAGGTGATTTCAGCACCCGTTGTTTGTGAACCACTGATCTAGAGATTTTTTTTTAAGATTTTGTTTTTTGACAGGCAGTGAGAGAGGGAACGCAAGCAAAGGGGAGTGGGAGAGGGAGAAGCAGGCTTCCCGCCGAGCAGGGAGCCCGATGCGGGGCTCGATCCCAGCACCCTGGGATCATGACCTGAACCGAAGGCAGATGCTTAATGACTGAGCCACCCAGGCACCCCTGATCTAGAGATTCTGATGGAGGAGTGCCCCCTGAGGCGCTGGTCCCTGGGTTTTAGTTGGTCGTCTCATGACTCTTGATGTGAAGCGTTAGGCAGACCCCAGATTGTGTGACTCTGAGGCCAGGCCTCTAAATACAGGTCCTGTATTCAGACACGTGAAAGAGGGCCTTGAGATGATCCATTCATTTTGTGGTTGAAGCCCTGAGAGATTGAGGAACTTGCTTTGGACCCTGGATTTAGCACATCAGAACCCACATTTTCTTTCTGATTCTAGCAGACGTCACACTGGCCTGCATTCTCCTTCCGTAGTGTAAGATCCAGACATTCTCCCAAATGGACTCCCCAAACTGTATTCTTCTAGAGAAGAATCAAAGGTGGAATGAGGCAGTTGGAGGAGAAAGGGAATTTAGCCCCAATCAGGAAGGGGTGGAGAAGGCACTTACAGGAGCCTCGCCTCGCCTCGCCCTGCGCTGGCCTTCATGTTCTCATCCGATTTTCCCATCTTATTTCACAGTAGGTCTGTGGGGCAAGTATTCCATGTTTTACCAGAGGTGAAGAAACTGAGGGACAGAGGGGTCACGGGATTTGAACCCAGGAGTCTCTGAATTCCACATCATATATTTGGGATTCGAACCCAGGAGTCTCTGAATTCAAGTCTATCACTTGCCAGTTGTACCTATTTCTGCTTCCAAAGATGGGCAGCCTACAGTGCAGGGTGGGGATAGACCCCCTTACAGCAGTTTGTTCTGTCTCGTTTTCATGTTCTAATAGGACACTTCCTCGACCTCATTGTGCAGACGGGCAACAGGGAACAAGCAGCACCCAGGTGCAAGGAGAAAGAGGGCCTGCCCAGGGGTCCCTGGGAGCCAAGCCCTCTCCCTGTGGTTTTCAGTTTTACAACCCCCTCCCTGTCACTGTGACACCCACATCCCATAAAGGGCAGCGGGGCGAGAAGGGGTGAGTGATCCTGAAAGGCAGCCTTCTCCCATTTCAGAGGAATTTGTCCCGAGGCTGGCGGACTCTCCTGTTGATCTCAAGGGTCCCTGTCTCGTGACGCAGCTCTGGTGATGGGCATTTAAAAGCCTTCTGCTGGTGCCTAGAGTCAGAAGATAAGGCAAAAACCAGGACTGGGCAGGGTCTGCCTAGCAATTATTAGGACAGTAACGAATTCCAGTTCTAACTTTGCCCTTGTCACACAGGGAGACTTCAAAACGTTTATGATAAAAGGGAGTTCAGGATGTTGCTCATGACGGGGGTCAAGTGTAAGGGGGTGTTTGTTGCAGGCAGCATGTATCTCTGCTTCTCGGGTCCTCCCAAGCCTCAGATAGTAAGGTGGCAGTAGCCGTGCCAAGCCTTAGCTGTTCATGGGAACCACATGTGAAGCATTTTTAAAAACTTTGTTGGGGAATAATTAACAAATATATTTGTTTAGACTTAAAATGTACACATGATGATTTGCTATATGTACACATTATAGAATGATTACCAAGATCAAGATAATGTACACATCCATCAGCTCACATAGTTAACATAGTTAACTTATATTTTCTTTCTGTGGTGGGAATGCATACGATTTGCTCACAGTGACTTCCAAGTAGACAATACCGTAGCATTAACTAGTCACCATGCTGTACATCAGTCCCTCTGAACTTATTCTCCTTACAACTGAAAAATTGTACCCTTTGACCAGTGCTGCTCCATTTTCCCATCCTTCCAGCCCCTGGCAACCACTATTCTGTTCTCTGTAGGAAACTGGATTTTCTCCCCCCTTAATATTCCACGTAGGTGATATAATACAGTATTTGCTTTCTCGGTCTGGCTTATTTCTCTTAGCAAAATAAGGCCCTCCAGACTGATCCATGTAGTTGCATGTGGCAGGATTTCCTTTTTTATAGCTGAGTAATATTCCATGGTATATATGTACCACATTTTCTTTACCCACTCATCTGTTGAGGGACACTTTACATTGTTTACATTGTTCACGTATCTTGGCTATTTTGAATAATGCTGTAATGAATGTGGGTGTGCAAGTATCTCTTTGAGATACTGACTTCAGTTCCTTTGGATATATGCTCAGAAGTGGGATTGCTGGATCATATGGTAATTCAATTTTAAATTTTTTGAGGAACAGTTAATACTGCTTTCCATAATGGCCATACCAATATACATTACCACCAACAGTGTCTAAGTGTCCTTTTTCTCCACATCCTCACCAACATTGATATCTCTTGTCTTCTTGATAATAGGCATTCTACCAGATGTTATCTCATTGTGGTTTTGATTTGCATTTTCCTGATGATTAGTGATGTTAAGCATCTTCTCATGTATCTTTTGTATGTTCTTTTTTGAAAAATGTCTATTCAGGTCCTATGCCCATTTTTAAATTGTATTATTTGCTTTTCTTGCTATTGAATTGTATGAGTTCTTTGTATATTTTGGATATTAACCCCTTATCATATATATAGTTTGCAAATATTTTCACCCATCCTATAGGCTGCCTTTTCACTTCATTGTTTCCTTGCTGTGCAGAAGATCTTTAGTCTGATGCAGTCCCACTTGTTTATTTTAGCTTTTGTTACCTGTACTTTTGATGTCTTATCCAAGAAATCGGTGTTAAGGCCCATGTCAAGGATCTTTTCCTCTATATTTTCCTCTAGGAGTGTTATGGTTTCAGGTCTTACATTTAAATCTTTGATCTGTTTTGAGTTAATTTTTGTGAGTGGTGTAAGATAGTGGTCCAGTTTTAGTCTTTTGCATGTGGATATCCACTTTCCCCAGCACTGTTTATTGAAGAGACCCCATTGTGTGTTCTTGGTGGCCTTGTCAAAATTTAGCTGACCATGTCTGTGTGGGTTTATGTCTGCGCTGTCTATTCTCTTCCATGTGATGGTTTTTATGCCAATACCATACTGTTCTGATTACTATAGCTTTGTAATTTAGCTTGAAATCAGGAAGTGCCATGCCTCCAACTTTGTTCTTTTTTTTTTTCAGGATCGCATTAGCTATTTGGGGTCTTTTGTGGTTCCATACAAATTTTTGGATACATTTTTCTATTTCTGTGAAAGATGCCATTAGGATTTTGATAGGGATTGTATTGAATTCATAGATCACTTTGGGTAGTATGAACATCATCACAATATTAATTCTTTTAATCCATGAACATGGAATATCTTTACATTTATTTGTGTCTGCTTTAATCTTTTTCATCAGTGTCATAGTTTTCAGCGTACAGATCCTTCATCTCCTTGGTTAAATTTATTCCTATGTATTTTATTGTTTTTGATGCTGTTTAAAGTGGGATTGCTTTCTTAATTTGTCTTTCAGATAGTTTGTTATTAATGTATGGAAATGCAACGGATTTCTGTATGTTGATTTTGTATTTTGCTTCTTTACTGAACTTATTTATTAGTGCTAACAGATTTTTGGTGGAGTCTTTAGGGTTTTCTATGTATAAGATCATGTCATTGGTACCGAGGGGGAGGAGCAAGATGGTGGAGGAGTAGGAGACCTAAATTTCGTCTGGTCCCAGGAATTCAGCTAGATAGGTATCAAACCATTCTGAGTACCTATGAACTCAAGAGGAGATCAAAGAAAAGAATAGCAGCAACTCTCTGAACAGAAAAGCGACCACTTTCTGGAAGAGTCATATTCTATCCCTTCATTGTAGTTAACCTTATTTTTGTAGTATTAACTACAATTAACTACAATATATACATATATACATATATATATATATGTTGTTCTCTCTTTAAAATTTTGGGATACAGTTTCTTCTAACAGACCAAAATATACCCTAAATCTCTAGTGTATGGCTTTGTTCTAGTCTCCTGCCTGATCACATTCTCTCCCCTTCTTTTTTCTTTTTTTAAAAATTTCTCTTCTTTCTTTTTTCAACCAACTTCTTATCAATTCCTTTTATAAAATCTTTTATAATTTTCATCTTTACAGTCATATTCTATCCCTTCATCATATTTACCCTTATTTTTGTACATATATAAGTTTTTCTTTCTTTAAAATTTTGGGAGGCAATTTCTTCTAACAGACCAAAATATGCCCCAAATCTAGTGTGTGGCACTGATCTATTCACCAGCCTGATCGTATTCTTTTTTCTCCAACCCCACCCCCCCACCCCGTTTCTGGTCTCTTCTGATTAGTGTATATTTTTCTGGGGTCATTTCTACCCTGTTAGCATTTTGTTCCCTCATTCATTTATTCTCCTCTGGACAAAATGACAAGACGGAAAAACTCAACTCAAAAAAAAGAACAAGAGGCAGTACGGACTGCCAGGGACCTAATCAATACAGACACTAGTAAGATGTCGGAACTAGAGTTCAGAATGACGATTATAAAGATACTAGCTGGGCTTAAAAAGCATGGAAGATACTAGAGAAACCCTTCCTGGAGAAATAAAAGAACTAAAATCTAACCAAGTCAAAATAAAAAAAAGGCTATTAATGAGGTACAATAAAAAATGGAGGCTCTAACTGCTAGGATAAATGAGGCAGAAGAGAGAATTAGTGACGAAGAAGACCAAATGATGGAAAATAAAGAAGCTGAGAAAAAGAGAGATAAACAACTACTGGATCACGAGGGCAGAATTCGAGAGATAAGCGATACCATAAGACGAAGCAATATTAGAATAATTGGGATCCCAGAAGAAGAAGAAGAGAGAGAGAGGGGCAGAAGGTATATTGGAGCAAATTATAGCAGAGAACTTCCCTAATTTGGGGAAGGAAACAGGCATCAAGATCCAGGAAGCACAGAGAACCCCCCCTCAAAATCAATAAAAATAGATCCATACCCCAACATCTAATAGTAAAACTTAAAAGTCTCAGAGACAAAGAGAAAATCCTGAAAGCAGCTCAGGACAAGAGATCTGTCACCTACAATGGTAGAAACATTAGATTGGCAACAGACCTATCCACAGAGACCTGGCAGGCCAGAAAGGACTGGCATGATATATTCAGAGCACTAAAAGAGAAAAATATGCAGCCAAGAATACTATATCCAGCTAGGCTGTTGTTGAAAATAGAAGGAGAGATAAAAAACTTCCAGGACAAACAAAAACTAAAAGAATTTGCAAACATGAAACCAGCCCTACAAGAAATATTGAAAAGGGTCCTCTAAGCAAAGAGAGAGCCTAAAAGTAACACAGACCAGAAAGGAACAGAGACAATATACAGTAACAGTCACCTTACAGGCAATACAATGGCACTAAATTCATATCTTTCAATAGTTACCCTGAATGTAAATGGGCTAAATGCTCCAATCAAAAGACACAGGCTATCAGATTGGATAAAAAAACAAGACCCATCGATATGTTGTCTGCAAGAGACTCATTTTAGACCCAAAGACACCCCCAGATTGAAAGTGAGGGGGTGGAAAACCATTTACCATGCTAATGGACACCAAAAGAAAGCTGGGGTGGCAATCCTTATATCAGACAAATTAGATTTTAAAACAAAGACTGTAATAAGAAATGTGGAAGGACACTATATCCTACTTAAAGGGTCTATCCAACAAGAAGATCTAACAATTGTAAATATCTATGCCCCTAACATGGGAACAGGCAATTATATAAGCCAATTAATAACAAAATCAAAGAAACACATCGACAACAATACAATAATAGTAGGGGACTTTAACACCCCCCTCACTGAAATGGACATATCATCTAAGCAAAAGATCAACAAGGAAATAAAGACTTTAAATGACACACTGGACCAAATGGACTTCACAGATATATTCAGAACATTCCATCCCAAAGCAACAGAATACACATTCTTCTCTAGTGCCCATGGAACATTCTCCAGAATAGATCACATCCTAGGTCATAAATCAGGTCTCAACCAGTACCGAAAGATTGGGATCATTCCCTGCATATTTTCAGACTACAATGCTTTGAAACCAGAACTCAATCACAAGAGGAAAGTCAGAAAGAACTCAAATACATGGAGGCTAAAGAGCACCCTACTAAAGAATGAATGGCTCAACCAGGAAATTAAAGAAGAATTAAAAAATTCGTGGAAACAAATGAAAATGAAAACACAACTGTTCAGAATCTTTGGGATGCTGCAAAGGTGGTCCTAAGAGGAAAGTATATAACAATATAAGCCTTTCTCAAGAAACAAGAAAGGTCTCAAATACACAACCTAACCCTACACCTAAAGGAACTGGAGAAAGAACAGCAAATAAAGCCTAAACCCAGCAGGAGAAGAGAAATAGTAAAGATCAGAGCAGAAATCAATGAAATAGAAACCAAAAGAACAATAGAACAGATCAACAAAACTAGGAGGTGGTTCTTTGAAAGAATTAACAAGATTGATAAACCCCTGGCCAGACTTACCAAAAAGAAAAGAGAAATGACCCAAATAAATAAAGTCATGAATGAAGGAGGAGAGATCACAACCAGCACCAAAGAAATACAAACAATTATAAGAACATATTATGAGCAACTCTATGCCAGCAAATTAGATAATCTGGAAGAAATGGATGCATTCCTAGAGATGTATAACCTACCAAAACTGAACCAGGAAATAGGAAACCTGAACAGACCCATAACCACTAAGGAAATTGAAGTAGTAATCAAAAATCTCCCAACAAACAAGAGCCCAGGGCCAGATGGCTTCCCAGGGGAATTCTACCAAACATTCAAAGAAGAATTAATACCTATTCTTCTGAAACTGTTCCAAAAAATAGAAATGGAAGGAAAACTTACAAACTCATTTTATGAGGCCAGCATTACCTTGATCCCAAAACCAGACAAAGACCCCATCAAAAAGGAGAACTACAGACCAATATCCCTGATGAACATGGGTGTAAAAATTCTCACCAAAATACTAGCCAGTAGGATCCAACAGTACATTAAAAGGATTATTCCCCACGACCAAGTGGGATTTATCCCTGGGCTGCAAGGGTGGTTCAACATCCACAAATCAATCAATTTGATACAATACATTAATAAAAGAAAGAACAAGAACCTTATGATCCTCTCAATAGATGCAGAAAAAGCATTTGACAAAGTACAGCATCCTTTCTTGATCAAAACTCTTCAGAGTACAGGGATAGAAGGTACATATCTCAATATCATAAAAGCCATCTATGAAAAACCCACAGCGAATATCATTCTCAATGGGGAAAAACTGAGAGCTTTCCCCCTAAGGTCAGAAACACAGCAGGGATGTCCACTATCACCACTGCTATTCAACATAGTACTAGAAGTCCTAGCCACAGCAATCAGACAACAAAAAGAAATAAAAGGCATCCAAATCGGCAAAGAAGAAGTCAAACTCTCACTCTTTGCAGATGATATGATACTTTATGTGGAAAACCCAAAGACTCCACCCCAAAACTGCTAGAATTCATTCAGGAGTTCAGTAAAGTGGCAGGATATAAAATCAATGCACAGACATCAGTGGCATTCCTATACACCAACAACAAGACAGAAGAAAGAGAATTTAAGGAGTCAATCCCATTTACAGTTGCACCCAAAACCATAAGATACCTAGGAATAAATCTAACAAAAGAGGGAAAGAATCTGTACTCAGAAAACTATAAAATACTCATGAAAGAAATTGAGGAAGACACAAAGAAAGGGAAAAACGTTCCATGTTCATGGATTGGAAGAAAAATATTGTGAAGATGTGAATACTACCTAGAGCAATCTACATATTTAATGCAATCCCTATCAAAATACCCTCAACTTTTTTCAAAGAAATGGAACAAATAATCCTAAAATTTGTATGGAACCAGAAAGACCCCAAATAGCTAGAGGAATGTTGAAAAAGAAAAGCAAAGCTGGTGGCATCACAATTCCAGACTTCAAACTCTATTACAAAGCTGTAATCATCAAGACAGTATGGTACTGGCACAAAAACAGACACATAGATCAACGGAACATAATAGAGAGCCCAGAAATGGACCCTGAACTCTATGGTCAACTAATCTTCAACAAAGCAGGGAAGAATGTCCAATGGAAAAAAGGCAGTCTCTTCAACAAATAATATTTGGAAAATTGAACAGCGACATGCAGAAGAATGAAACTGGACCATTTCCTTACACCACACACAAAAATAGACTCAAAATGGATGAAAGACCTAAATGTGAGACAGGAGTCCATCAAAATCCTAGAGGAGAACACAGGCAGCAACCTCTTCGACCTCAGCCGCAGTAACTTCTTCCTAGACACATCACCAAAGGCAAGGGAAGCAAGGGCAAAAATGAACTATTGGGACTTCATCAAGATAAAAAGCTTTTGCACAGCAAAGGAAACAGTCAACAAAACCAAAAGACAACCAAGAAAATAGGAAAAGATATTTGCAAATGCTATATCAGATAAAGGGCTAGTATCCAAAATCTATAAAGAGCTTATCAAACTCAATACCCAAAGAACAAATAATCCAATCAAGAAATGGGCGGAAGACATGAACAGACATTTTTCCAAAGAAGACATCCAAATGGCTAACAGACACATGAAAAAGAGCTCAACATCGCTCGGCATCAGGGAAATGCAAATCAAAACCTCCATGAGATACTGCCTCACACCAGTCAGAATAGCTAAAATTAACAAGTCAGGAAACGACAGATGTTGGTGAGGAGGCAGAGAAAGGGGAACCCTCCTACACTGTTGGTGGGAATGCAAGCTGGTGCAACCACTTTGGAAAACAGTATGGAGGTTCCTCAAAAAGTTGAAAATAGAGCTACCATATGACCCAGCAATTGCACTACTGGTTATTTACCCCAAAGATACAAATATAGTGATCTGAAGGGGTACATGCACCCCAATGTTTATAGCAGCAATGTCCACAATAGCAAACTATGGAAAGAGCCAAGATGTCCATTAACAGATGAATGGATAAAGAAGATGTGGTATATATATACAATGGAATATTATGCAGCCATCAATAAAAATGAAATCTTGCCATTTGCAATGATGTGGATGGAACTAGAGGGTATTATGCTAAGTGAAATAAGTCAATCAGAGAAAGACATGTATCATATGATCTCAGTGATATGAGGAATTCTTAATCTCAGGAAACAAACTGAGGACTGCTGGAGTGGTGGGGTGTGGGAGGGATGGGGCGGCTGGGTGATAGACATGGGGGAGGGTATGTGCTATGGTGAGCACTGTGAATTGTGTAAGACTGATGAATCACAGACCTGTACTTCTGAAACAAATAATACATTATATGTAAAAAAAAAAAAAAAAAAGTAGGAAGGGAAAAATGAAGGGGGAAATCGGAGGGGGGGATGAACCATGAGAGACTGTGGACTCTGAGAAACAGACTGAGGGTTCTAGAGGGCAGGGGGTGGGGGGATGGGTTAGCCTGGTGATAGGTATTAAAGAGGGCACGTATTTAATGGAGCACTGGGTGTTATACGCAAACAATGAATCATGGAACACTACATCAAAAACTAATAATGTAATGTATGGTGATTAACGTAACATAATAAAATAAAATTAAAAAAAGGTCTTGTTATCTGCAAACAGGTAATTTACATCTTCCTTTCTGATTTGGATGCCTTTATTTATTTTTCTTGCCTAATTGCTGTGGCTGGGACTTGCAGTACTATGTTGAATGGAAATGGTGAGAGTGGGCGTCCCTGTCATATTCCTGATATATGATGTAGCTGTGGGCTTGTCATATTTGACTTCTATTATGCTGAGGAACATTTCTTCTACACCTAATTTGTTGAGAGTTTTTATTATGAAAGGATGTTGAATTTTGTCAGATGCTTTTCTGCATCTATTAAAATGATCATATGATTGTTATCCTTTATTTTGTTAATGTGGTATATCACATTTATTGATTTGCTTATGTTCAACCATCCTTGCCATCCCATGGATGAATCCCTCTTGATCATGGTGTGTGATCGTTTTAATGTGTTCTTGAATTTGGTTTGTAATATTTTGTTGAGGATTTTTGCATTTGGGTTCATCAGGGATATTGGCCTGCACTTTGAATATGTTATCTCCTCTCCTGGCCTGCAAGGTTTCTGCTGAGAAATCTGCTGATAACCTTATTGGGATTCCCTTGTATGTGATTAATCTTTTTTCTCTTGCTGTTTTCAGAATTCTCTGCAATTCTCTTTTTGTCTTTGATTTTGAATCTTGGTGACGATCTCTTTGGGTTGTATCTGGGGACCTTTGAGCTTCATGTACCTGGAAGGCCATACTTTGTCCAGATTTAGGAAGTGTCTATCCATTCTTTAAGTAAGTTTTCTGTCTCTCTGTCTCTTCTTCTGGGACACCCATAGTGCAGATATTGTTTCATTGAATGTGTCCCATAATTCACATAGGGTTTCTTCATTCTTTTTCATTCTAATTTCTTCTTTCTCCTTTGACTGGATAATTTCAACTTGACCTGTCTTCATGTTTCCAGATTCTTTTTTTTTTTTTTTTTTGCCTGATTGAGCCTAATGTTGAAGCTTTCTATTGTACTTTTAACTTCATTCATTTTATTCTTTCAGCTCAGAGTCTTGGTTAGGTTCTTTTCATGTAATTTATGTCTCTTTTGAACTTCTCATTTTGCTCATGTATTGTTTACCTGAGTTCATTAAATTGTGTTCTCTTGAATCTCGCTGAGCTTCCTTAAAATTCCTTAAAATGATTATTTTAAATTCTTTTTCAGGTAACTCACAGATCTGCATTTCTTTGGGATTGGTTACTAGAAAATTATGTTCTGTTGGTGGTGCCATGTTTGCTTTGTCATGTTTCTGATGGCTTTGTGTTGATGTTTGCACATTTGAGGGTGCATTAACCTCTTCCAGCCATTTGAACTGGCTTTGGCGGGGAAAGACTTTCACCTAAAGGCGGCTGCAAGGGTGTCACCTGGGTGGGATGCAGCGTCTTTCGTTCTTGGAAGGCAAGCAGTGTAGTCTCCATGTAACTGCATCAGCTGAGGTCTGTGTAGGCACAGACTTGTGGGTGTTTTCTGTGGCCAAGACTGTGGGGGGCACGGTGACTAAGGCTATTGGGATATTCAGAGGTGAAGGTTGCTAGGATCTTCTGTTCTATTTTTGCCTGTGAGAGGAAGTTCTAGCAAAAGGGGATCCCTCTTGGGGATCACTCAGAGCAATAGGAGAGCTGGAGTCCTGGGATCGGGCACGCAGAGCAATAGGAGGGCTGGAGTCCTGGGTGCATGTGGTACTACCACAGTGTCTGGGTCTGGGGGCACAGGTGCACTTGCTGTGGGTATATGTAGAATCTTGTGAAACCAGGGTCTGGGTCTCTGGGTCTTGCAACCATTCTGGCCAGGTAGATGATGCAGCAGTGTCACAGGCCCTGGGATAGCGAGGAAGAGCGGTGGCTCGGGGCAGTGGCAATAGAGTCTGTGGATGGTGGTGGGTCACAGTCCCAACTTTGGCCTCAGGGGCAGTTTCAGGATAGCAGAAGGACATCCCTAGTGATGGCCTGTTAAAGCCTTGTGTTAGGATCCAGGGAGCAAGACTCAGGGCAGGAGCAGTCGAGGGCAGGGCTCAGGGCAGTGGCAGTTCCCGTCTTGTATATGGTGAGGCACTGTGAAGTCTTGATCCCACAGAGCTGGGCACAGCAGTGACAGGGCTCCTGAGGGCAGATCTTATTGCAGTGACAGCTCAAGCCACGAGGAGGGGACTCAGTGGTGGGAAGTCCGGGCAGCTCGAGCAGCTGGGATCAGCACTAGTGTAGAATGTGGGAGGCCACGGTAGTAGTAAAGGCTGCAAACATCCACAGTGGTGTGGCTTGCTGGGGTTCTCCTGCGTCCCCTTTGCCCCATGAGAGCAGCTTCCCTTGATTGGATCCCCCATGCACCAAGCTGCTCTTGACTTGAGAATGGGGAGATGTGGGTAAAACACTTCCTGTCCTTTTCTATGTGACCATGCTTGGGTTTTAAGCTCTGCAGGGCTTTTGCTGCCTTTTTAAAAATTTTTTAATTGTAGCCTAGAGCTTTCTCTGAGTCATTTTCATTGGTTTGTAGTTGTTTATGAACTCTTTTTGTTGTTTTTTATGGGGATGATGAGCATTGGGACCCCCTAACCCTCCATCTTGCTGACTGACGTCACCTCCCTTGCACAAGGCAGAGCTTTATAAACTACTGAGCCCGGGTCCCACCCATAGGCTCTGATTTAATTGGTCTGGGGTGTGCCAAGATATTGGGAGCCCTAAAGCTCCCAGGTGACTGATGTATGTCACAGTTCCCTGAGCCTCCGCACTATAGGAAAAGCTGCATTAACTAGCCCCAGTGGGAGCCGTCTGGTTTTCCAGTAGCTACAATGACACTAGTTTGGGAGGCAGGGTCCAGAGTACCCATTGCTGGGTACACGTTTATGCTGCTTAAATTAGTCTGTAGTCAATCCATACTGAGTACACATTAGTCCCAAGCTCAGATGCTTTAACATTTGGTTCAGTGAGTACTTAAGTATGGGCGGCCAGACCACAACAGATGCTCAGTGCATTTTAGTTCTTTTCATGCAACTCTTTTAGAAACAAGTCATACCTGTAAGTGTCCCAAGTGTTCGGCTGGATGCCTGAAATATACAAAGTGGATCTCTGAATCTTTGTGGGACTTTGCCATGAGCTGAGACACTTCTATTTTCGTACACTAGATGGCACAAGAAGACCGCCGGACTGAGGTTGCTGACCCAGGTCATTGAGGCTCCGTCAAAATGAGGCAGCAGAGGAAACCAGAGAGGGAGACAAACCCTAAGAGACTCTTAATCTCAGGAAACAAACTGAGGGTTGCTGGAGTGGAGGGGGGTGGGAGGGATGGGGTGGCTGGGTGATGGACATTGGGGAGGGTATGTGCTACGGTGAGCACTGTGAATTGTGCAAGACTGTTGAATCGTAGATCTGTACCTCTGAAACAAATAATACATTATATGTTAATAAAAATAAATAAGTAAATAAGTAAATAAATAAATAAATAAATAAAAGAAATGACAGAAAACCACCACCACAAAAAAAAAAGAAAGAAAATATTTGAGTGGTTGTTTGCAATAAAGATTGGTGAGCTACTACAAAAAAAAAAAAAAAAAAAGGCACCAGAGTATCATTTTTTTTGTATGTCAGTAGGATCCAGACAAGGCAAAACAACTCTGTGTGTTGCTACTGGGATAAAATGCAGAGATTCATATTCTCTGGGGGGTGTTGGATCTCCTTGGGTGAGAAACACAGGCAGCTAAACATTAGTTCAAGGTGACAGCTGCCAGACAAGGGGCCAGGTGTGTTGAGTTCAGAGGAAGGGGTTGGGGGAGGGGGTTTGAAAAGAGGCAGAAACCGCCCAGGCTCTGTCTACAGACAAGCCATAAATAAATGTTGATATGTAGCACTTTCTTTTGAGAAAGAAACAATGTCTCGCTGCAGATAGCAGATTTTCATTTCCAACATCACTGATAGCATGTCGCCGCAGGTCCCGACATGCAGGCAAACAGAGGAAGGGTAGCTTTTAAAGGAGTTTGAATGGACCGCCCCCACAGAGAAAGGGGTCTAGTCCTGTGACTTCTCTTCTGTGAGATGCTTCTGGAATTAGAAAATGGTGCATTTTGTGGGGACAGCTGGCAAGGAGCCATTCCTTCAGACTGATTGGAGGGCTCGTGCCTCTGTCGTTAGAAGTATGTGCGTTTGATCTGAAGACAGAGCTTCAAGGTAGAGTGAAAACGCCAGGGTGTCCTTGGATTTCCCTGTCCACAGGTGGCTGACAGCCTCCAGATCCCAAACTGCTGGTGATATGAAGTGGCCTAGCACAGCGTCCCACAGTGCCTACGCCGGTCGTCCTATTTGAGATGATTCCTTTGGTCTGCTGGGCTCTCTCTGTGCCTCCATGATCTGTCCTTAGATCAAGACTAACTCACCTGCAGATGGGGGAGCTCCTGTCACGCGTGTTTCCTTTTGATTTCTCTGCTCCTTCGACACCTCCTGCTATTGATACACCTTCTGGTTTTGCCTTGAGTGGGTGCTTGTTTTCTCTTCGGCATTTCATCTAGAGTGTGCCCTTACTGCAGCATTGGATTGTTTCCCCCCTTAATTGAAAGAGTAGAGGAAACAGCAGGTGACTGTTTATCTGATTGGAGTTGCCGTACTGGTGGTGGCTGCCTGTTTGGGAAACAGATCTTGCTGAGGAGCTTTCAGGTTGGGATAACGAGCTCGTTCTGACTGTTGTGGATCAATATTCAGAGCCGGCAGCCACAGCATAGCCTAGGTTGGGAGCCACGGCTCATATGGACACAAACATCAGCAGAAATGGTGTGAAAGATGAAATATTGTTTCTTTACGCAGAAGACAGTGTCTCTGATACCCAGTAGGGCCAAACACTGGCAGTGGGCAACCGTTAGAACGGTTTTCTTTTGTGGCTGGCTAGTGGCAGGAGTCTATAGGGGAGGCCACTGCCACCCGAAACTGTTCCTCAGCAAGCTGAGTGGTGTCAGCATCTTTTACTGGGGTCACATTCACATAGAACCCGGCTTCTCAGAGGCTGAAATGCAGACCAACTCCTGGGAGTTTGTTAGAAATGCAGAGTCTCAGGCTGCCCCGGATTTACCGAATCAGAGTCTGCCGCCTCAACAAGACGTGTGTTCCTGCGAAAGGAAGGAAAGCTGTGTCTCAGGAGCGTGTCTAGCCCCGGGGACTGTGTTTGGTAGAGTCCTACCAGTCCCCGGGGCCAGCCAGTCTGACCATCAGCAATCTGCCTAGCACAGCTGGGGGTGCTGCTCCTTGGCAAAAGGCGCCCCTGGAGCTGGCTCATTCGGAGAGTGGGGTGGGGCTGCGGGCTCTGCCGAGAGGCCAGATTGTCAGAGCAGTGACCGTGGTTTTGCCCCTTTCACTTTGGGCCATGGCTGTACGCCGTCCGCTCCGCAGTACCAGGAGAGGTGGCCCCACAGAAGCAGCCAGCTCCTCACCCACACTCCATGCCGGGGACCTGCCGGGCGGTCGGCTGTGGGACCCCAGTCTCCCTAACGCGCATTTCTGAGGTTCACCTTCACCGGGAAAAACTAGATGCCCGCGCATCGGTGTTGTTATGAAGTCACTGAGCCACTGCAAATGCATTAGCACGGGTGGGCCTTGACTGGACGCGTCCAGGGACTTTTAGACCGGCCAGTGTTTCCTTAGTGTTTCCAGGGACTGCCTAGCTACCAGGGGCCAGCACGGTACCAGATGCGCTGTTCTCTGTCCGATAGATGAAGAAGGCCCAGCTCAGTGCGTCACTCGGTAAAGTCCCTTCCTTATCCAAGAAGGCAGACTGGGCTGAACACAGCCCTGGGCTGCTGGATGCCACGTGGGCTTTATACCCATACAGCGTCTCTCGGGTCATTTCTGTGGACCGCTCCCCGACTTCTGTAACACTGCAATTAAGAGTAGGGAGGAGTTTGGATGGAATCTCAGGCAATGAGGCGGTGGGGATGGGGGCAGCCTTCTTATTTGCTTCCCTTAGGCTGTCCGTGGGTTTCTGGGGGTGAGGGGTGGGGGCAGACAACTGCACTCTGAATCCCGGCTGTGCCTTTCCTTTCTTGTGGCTTTGGTTACCCGCAGCGGGTTCTGCCGTGCTCCTAGCTCGCGGATTGGGCCAGGCACAGCTGCTGGCCGCCACCGGCATCCCGGCCCGGCTGGTTTCACAGCACTCTGTTGCTGCGCATCAGCTCATGTTTATGCCGAACGATGGGCAACAGTGCCTGGTGTCCCTTCTTTTGTTTATATACATTTTTTTTCTTTGCGGGGGGTGGGGGGAAGAGCTGCCTCCCTTTTAAGGGACATGAAAACTGAGTTTTGTCTTCCCTTCCTCCTACTGTCAAACAAAAGTCACCTTAGAACTCAGAATCACCTGGGGTCCGTCCCTGGCAGGAAGCGAGGCCTTTCCTCGTGAATGTATAACTTACAGTGAGCTCTCAGCAGACCAAAAAAAATGCCTTTTATCATGTTCTGGGTTTTCCCTCCCACTGTTTTATTTCACTTACGACATCACTCAGGCCCAAATGGTATTTGTCAGGAGTAATTGGCAAACGCCGAAGGCTGTGTTCAAGGCTGCTTGAGTGGAAAATCTCAAAGCAGTCACCCATGTTGAAAGAAAATACTACATTTGATCTTTTTTTTTATGATTTCTGCAGACATGATGCGTGTCTGCATTCTTTAGCCTTATAACCCCTTTATATTTGAAAGAAAAAAAAATCCCTGCAGGAAGTAGCACTTCACAGTTAATTTACAGTATGCCCGAGAAGTAACCACAACACATGGGAAGTCATTTTAAAAACACCTCCATGATTTATTTTTATTAGCCGTCTAATAAACCTGCGCTGGTTTGCAGGTTGTTATACGTTGAATTATGACTTCGAGCCTCGCGTTTCATGTCTGTTTCTACGAGGCTGTTTATTCTTCTGGATGAACATATGCCTAAGGGTGCTGGCAGCCATCCACAAATGTGTAATGCCCTCTCAACTCGGTCTTGTTTATAAGCGGCATGCTTTCAGATACAGCACATTAGAATCATCGGATCAAACTGAGGTCTTGAGCAGAGGTGATGTGACAGCAATGCAGTGAACTGGGCCTGGGTGCCCTGAACCACTGGGCTGCTCGCTCTGCCAGACGGTCCCTCTGTGTTTTCTCTCCTAGGCACGCAGCACAGTTAGGTGACAGAGCTTGGAGGCTTTTTCAAGTCACCCAACCTAATAGAAATCCATCTTCCTCCCTGTGTTCCAGATGTGGATACAGATGTCCTAAGAAGGAAGTGACACAGGATCTCAGAGCTCATGGTGAGTCCTTACCACCTTGTAGCTACTACACTGGGGTCGTTCTGGAGGAAGAACATACACCAAGAGTCCTCTCAGTGTCATAGAAACTCTAGATCACGGGTCAGCAAACTACAGTCACTCCCTATTTGTGTAAATAAAGTTTTTTTTTCTAAATGCAAACTTTACAAAATTATGGTAAAATATGCATAAAATAAAATTTGCCAGTGTAACTGTTTTTAAGCATACAGTTTATCAGCATTGAGTACGATGTTGTGTAAGCATCACCACGGTCTATTTCCAAAACTTCAACACCCCAAATGGAAACTCAGTGTCCATTGATCAGTAACTCCCCCTTCCATTTCCTGCCTCCCCCCCAGCACCTGGTAGCCTCTCATCTACTTTCTGTGCCTATAGTTTGCCTGTTCTAGATATTTCATAGAGGTGGAATTGCATACTATGTGTCCTTTTTGTCTGGTTTATTTAACTTAGCATCATGTTTTCGAGGGTCATCCATGATGTGGCATGTATTAGGAGGGATTCATTGCTCCTTCTGGCTTTGTTGAGGTTTAACTGAGAATTAAGCCTTGTACGTATTTAAGGTGTACGACTTGACGATTTGACATATTTTTACATTATGAAATAATCACCACAATCAAGCTAATTAACATATCCATCACCTCACATAGTTACCATATAATTTTTTTTTTCTTTGTGGTGAAGACACTTAAGACCTACCCTCTTAGCAAATTTCAGGTATACAAAATAGTACTATTAACTATAGTCACAGCATTGTACATTAGGTCTCCAGAACTTACTCATCTTGCATTGCTGCTTTTTTTTCTTTATGATGAAAACATAAACATAACATAAATGTTACATAAAATTTGTCATCTTAACCATTTTTAAATGTACAGTTCAGTAGTGTTAACTATATTCACATTATTGTACGACAGATCTCTAGAACTTTTTCATCTTGCAAAGCTGAAACTCTATACCCATTGAATAATACTTCCCCTTTTCCCTCTCCCCTCTGCCCCTGGGGACTACCGTTCTACTTTTTATTTCTAAGAGTTTGACTCCTTTAGATACCTCCCAGGGGGGGAATCATAGAATATTTGCCCTTTTGAGACTGACTTATTTCATTTAGCATCACATCCGTAAGGGTTATCCATTTTGCAGCATGTGACAGGATTTCCTTTTTTATGGCTGAATAATATCCCCCTGTATGTATATAACATTTTATTATTTATTCATCAGTTGGTGGACATTTGGGATGTTTCTACCTTTTGGCTATTGTGAATAATGCTGCTATGAACATGGATGTACAAATATCTGTTTGAGTCTTAGCTTTCAGTTTCTTTGGGTGTATACTCAGAAGTGTGTAAATAAACTTTTATTGTAACACATCCATGTCTGTTTGTTTACCAGTTGTCTAAGGCTGTTTCCCCTTACAACAGGAGAGTTGAGCAGTTGTGACAGAGACCATATGGCTCACAAACCTGGAAATATTTACTAGCTGGCCCTTTTCAGAAAAAATTTGCTGACTCCTGCTCTAGATCTAATGGAATATTTACTTTCTACATTTGGTGGCTCTGTTGGAGAGTTACTTCTCTTGGTGACTGGCTGTGAATCGGGCCTAGTTATTTACCTGGTGTTTGGTATACACAGAGCAGTCACAGTCAGCATGCTCCAATCATAGACAGACTCTTTTGGCCCTAATACATCTGCTCACCTCCCAGGGGCTTGACTGACAATTATGAAGTACAAGATCTGTACTGAGGCAACCTTTTTTTTTTTTCCTGCCACAATACATATGTATTCGTTTCCTAGGGCTGCTATAACAGATAACCACAAACCTGGTGACTTAAAACAATAGCATTTTAGGGGCACCAGGGGGGTCCAGTCGGTTGAGCATCTGACTCTTGGTTTCAGCTCAGGTCATGATCTCAGGCTTGTAAGATCGAGTCCCATGTCAGGCTCATGCTCAGTGTGGAGTCTGCTGGAGATTCTCTCTCTCTATCCCCCTCTGCCCCTCTTCCCTGATCTCTCTCTCCCTCTAAAATAAGTATATTAGTTTCAGGTGCATGACACATTGATTTGGAAATTCTGTCCTTTGCTCAGTGCTCACCTCAGTAAATGCAGTCACCCTTTTTTTCTTGTCTTGCTCCTGCTATTAGGGGGAAAACTTTTGGTCTTTCACCTTAAGTATAATGTTAGCTATGGATTTTTGCAGATGTTCTTTATCAGGTTGAGAAAGTTCCCTTCTATTCCTACTTTACTGAATTTTTTTTTTTTTTTAATCATAGAAGGGTATTGGAGTTTGCCAAATGCGTTTTCTGTGTCTGATCATGTGGTTTTTGTCCTTTCTTTTCTTTTTTTTTTAAATTTTTTTTTTTAAAGATTTTATTTATTTATTTGAGAGAGAGAATGAGATAGAGAGAGCATGAGAGGGGGGAGGGTCAGAGGGAGAAACAGACTCC
Source organism: Mirounga leonina (assembly GCF_011800145.1). Classification (NCBI taxonomy): domain Eukaryota; kingdom Metazoa; phylum Chordata; class Mammalia; order Carnivora; family Phocidae; genus Mirounga; species Mirounga leonina. Next base: position 16,056,906 of record NW_023270442.1, on the reverse strand, counting down.
CTGCCGAGCAGGGAGCCCGATGCGGGACTGGATCCCGGAACTCTAGGATTGTGACCTGCGCCGAAGGCAGTCGCCCAACCAACTGAGCCACCCAGGCGCCCTGTCCTTTATTTTCTTAATAAAGTGTATTACACTGATTGATTTTTATATCAACCAACCTTGCATTCCTGGAACAAATCCCATTCGGTCATGGAGCATAATCCTTTTTATATGTTGCTGGATTGGGTTTCTTAATATGTTGTTGATTTTTATATCTATATTCATAAAGGATATTGGTCTGTAGTTTTCTTGTAATACTTTGTCTGGTTTTGGTATCAGGGCAATTAGGTAATCTCACTTCATGAAATAAATTTGGAAGTATTTCCTCTTCTTTTCTTTGGAAGAATTTGTTAAGTATTGGTGTTTTTTACTGTATTTTGTAGTATAATGTAGGTCTCCTCACGCTCCATTCTGTAATATAAAAAGAGACAAGTGAGGAGGAATAGTACCTTTGTGCTTCTAGATGTTGTCATCTTTGTGTGATGCCTGGACCTATGGCAGCCTCTTCGGGACTATGAGGGGAGTCATCCCAAGTCAATACCCTGAGGATGACAGAGCAGAAAGAAGGAAAGAAGAAAAAGGGAAAGTTCTTTATGAGCAGCTGAATAATCAACCCTGGAGCCTTCCTCTCTCTCTCTCTCCTTCTCTCTCTCTCTCTCTCCCTCTTCCCCCTCCTCCCCATCCTGGATCTCTTGCTATGTGAAGTAACTCATGTCTTTATTATTGTTTAAGCTCCTTTTTGTTAGGTTTTCAGTTATGTGCAGCTGAAAATATCTGAGAGTGATTATTGCATCCTGTGCAATAGGTGTATTCCCTGTTTTCTTGTCTCCCACTTTCTATGTCATCAGGCTAAGAGAACACAAATGTGCCTGCAGAAAAAGTAGCATCAAAGGGACCAGACAGTCACTGGCTTTTGTGTAAAGCAGACCAAGTACAGCCTCAAGGTTATATGGAATATAAATTTGCTGGGATCCTTTAGGCTGCCCTGAACATTAAAAAATCCTTAAATCCTTAAGGTGTTTACCATTTTTGTCCCTTGCATGGAAGTGGGTAAAATAAAGGACAGATTGGATTTGGAGAGACATACAGTGGAGCCTGAATTGTTGCTAACAGAATGACCATGTATATTCATCAGGGTTCCCCAGAGAAACCAGGCCAATAGAATTGGTCCCACATTTCTGCCCCCTGGCACACACCCTATGTAATTCCCCTTCCTTAAGTGTGGATGGGATTGCAAACACAATGATTAGGGTATTATGTGACGTAAGTGAAGGGGTTTTTCAGTTATAATTAAGGTTCCAAATCAGTTGACTCTGAGTTAATCAAAAGAGAGTTTATCTTAAGTGGGCCTGACCTAATCAGGTGGGCCCTTAAAAGGGACTGAGTGCCTTCTGAAGAGATAGATTAGAAGTATGAGGGGGCCTCCAGGGGCAGGGTTCATGGCAAGGGCTTGAGAGCATCCTCTAGTAGGTAGAGTGGTCCCCAGCTGACAACTAGCAAGAAAATGGGGACCTCAGTCATACATCCCCAAGGAAGTCAATTCTGTCAACAACTTGAAGCTGCTTGGAAGTGGATTTTTCCCTCACTGAGCCTCCGAATGACTATGTACCTGGCGAACAAGTTGATTTCAGCCTCGTGAGACTGTCTTAGTCTGCTTGGGCTGCTATAACAAAAATACCATCGACTGAGCAGCTTAACCAACAGACGTTTATTTCTCACTGTCTGAGATCTTGGAAGTCCAAGATCAGCCTGCTGGCAGATTGTGTGTCTGGTGAGGGCCCTCTTCCTGGTTTGCAGATGGCTGGTTTTGCAGACGTCTGCACAAGGCAGAGAGAGCGAGCGAGCTCCAGTCTCTTCATTTTCTTATAGGGCATTCTTCTCATCATGGGGGCTCACCCTCATGACCTCAACCAAGGCTATTTAATTCCCAAAGTTTCCAGCACATTGATGATTAGGGCTTCAACATATGAATTCGGAGTGATATAAACATTTAGTACAAACTGAGAGCAAAGAACCCAGTTAAAATATGCTGGAGTCCTAGCCTACAGAAACTGTGAAATTAATAAAATGGTGTTGCTTGAAGGCACTAAGTTTGTGGTAATTTGTTACGCAGCAATAGAAAATTAATATAGGTAACATTTCAAATATCATTCCTTCATATTGGAAAAAATAAGTTGATGGTCAACATAGAATAAATTGTGAAAAGTAATGTTTGACAACTCAGAAAATTACATAGATCAATTCCCCAGGAAATTGCCTTTTCTTTTTTTTCTATTAGATTTTGTCCCTTCTGATGGGACCCATAGACAAGGAGCAGGTTTGGGGAGAGTGTAGGGAATGCTTTTCTATCTTCCCCCAAAGGGTTGGCCAGGCATGTTTAGCCGTTAGGAGGCCGGTGCCCCTGACAGGCCCTCGTCCTGGCCCTGGGAGGCCATAATCAGCCCTACCTTGTACACACTCTGGGGTTCCCTGTGTGCAGAGGAAATCTATTCCAGGCAAGTGCGTCCAAGTTAAGAAGAACCATGGCATTGGGAAAGATGGCCTCAAGTACACAGGGCCAGGATCTGGTTGAGTATTGTTTCTCTATGGCATGATGTATAGTCGTTTCTTTTTTTTTTTTTTTTTAAAGATTTTATTTATTTATTTGAGAGAGAGAGAATGAGAGACAGAGAGCACGAGAGGGAAGAGGGTCAGAGGGAGAAGCAGACTCCCTGCTGAGCAGGGAGCCCAATGCGGGACTCAATCCCGGGACTCCAGGATCATGACCTGAGCCGAAGGCAGTCGCTCAACCAACTGAGCCACCCAGGCGCCCTATAGTCGTTTCTTGAAACCTTCTTGCTCAGTAAAAATTGTTCAGGCAAATCTACTTTGCTCGGTAGCTGTGCTTGTCCTGTTCTCAGCTTGGGCATCAATCATAGTTCTTAGGTATAGCACTAAGATCATGTCTGACTCCATGTTATTAAACTGATAACAAAGTGATTTCTTAAAGATAAATGATGATCAAAACTACTGACCTTTTATTAACCTTACTTAAATTCTTGGGATTATCTCTTAATGTTACAAGTTGACACAGAACAACTTTCTTTTCTCTCTTTGGCTTTGATGGGATCACAGGTAGTCGTGTGCATTTCTAGCTTGCTAGAAGTACCTTTTCTCTTGTTTTTGGATTGGCAATGAAAATGCGAATTAGATGGAGTTTTTTTTTTTTTTTTTAGCAAATTTAAAAAATGTCCAGTCATTTGTACAAATGGTTTAAAAGCCTTGAGATTTTAGGAACGTGTATTTGCAATTATTCTCCTTTAATAATTAATCACTAATATGTTTTAATCACTGAGAACATTGTTTTGATCATTAAGAATTTACAATGTAAAGATTATTTCAAGGTCAAATTTCAAATGTTAATTATTGTAACCTAATGCATGTAAATCTCTACTGAATTCAGTTTAAAAATAAAAAGTAAATCATTAATTCGAGCTAGCATACTTACTGGAAATTGTCTTTTATTATTCTCTGCTGTGGGTCAAGGTCATTCTTTAATCAAACCTCAGTTTGATCCAGAGTCGTGGGAAGAAAAATCAGTCTTCTCCTGTCTTTCTTTCCCTAAAAATACAGCTCTCACAGGGAAGCTCTTCCAACTTCCCTTTCTCTTAACTCTCATCTGTAATTATTGCTGCTGCTGTTTTGCTTTTTTTTTTAAATTTTTAAATTTTTAGTTTTGAGCGCAGATTGTGGCACCTGGCACAAGACCCTAAGAAGTCATGTGGCTTTGCTAGCTGGTAGGGTGTTTTTGCTTGATGCTTTGATATGAAAGCTTTGTATGGGCATCCTGATTACTGAGGACCTCTGCTTAACTGTCTAATGATCAGGGGCTGTAGGGTATGGGTTACCAGCATGGTTGTAGACCGAGCCTCATCTGGGTTTGGGTCCTGATACACACTAGTCATTAGTTCTGGGACCATGGAAAGTTTTTATCATCCATGCTGTGCCTCTCCCTCTTCATCTGTGAATGGGGACAAGCAGAGTACTGATTTCCAGGGACTGTTTTGAGGATGAAATGTACCTTAGCACATAACCAAGGCTGGCTATTGTGCAAGGCCATCAATTTAACTCATACTACAGAGAAAAATGTAATGCCTTCATTGTGGCTGCATGATCCAATTTCCCCCGAGCCCACCCCACAGGTTACTGGGTAAAATCTGGCTTTTAGTCTTGTCCAGTTTAAATTTTATCTCATCCAATTTAATTTAAAAGCCTCAATTGAATTTAAATAGCTTCTTTAGGCAATTGCCTGAAGAGAAACATGGTCTAGTAGCCTCCCTTGTTTCTTTCCCTAAAATGGCATTGGGTGGGAGGAGGGGTTTTATGTTTATAGTTCTACCCTCCCCAGGCTGGTTCTTCTGTCTCTAACTGTGAACTTGCAGCCTGTCCCAGGCACTGCCTTTGGGACACATCTCTCTCTCCCCTACTGGCTTTTGCTGCTTGCAGACCTCTGAGCCCGATTCTCCATCTGGCCCCAGGCCAGGAATCCATGTGGCCCATCCTCTAGAATGACCATGCTTTTTGGTGCTGCCAAATTTTGCAGGATGTTTCCGGTCCCTGAGTTGGAATGTGGGACAGCCTGTGAGCTGGTTCCTTTATACCTGCCATATGTAGTATGGATATCCTCACTTGAAAAATAGTCCATCTGTTGGCTCGTGGTTACGGACTGCATGTTTCTGTCTTCCCCCACCCCCCATTCATATGTTGAAACCTTAACCCCCAGTGTGATGGTTTTGGGGCCCTTAAGAAGTGGTTAGGTTTAGAGGAGGTCATGAGAGTATAGCCCCGTAATGGGATTAGTGCTCTTATAAGAAGAGGAAGAGCCCAGAGCTCCTGGTCTCCCTTTGCCATGTGAGGACACACACCAAGAAGAGGGATGTCTACACAGCAGGAAGAGAGCTCTGACCAGAACCTGACTATGCTGTCACCCTGATATCAGACCTCCCAGCCTCCTGAACTATAAAAGAGAAACGTTTGTTGTCTAAGCCACCCAATCTATGGTATTTTTTTTTTTTTAAGATTTTATTTATTTATTTGACAGAGAGAGACACAGTGAGAGAGGGAACACAAGCAGGGGGCAGTGGGAGAGGGAGAAGCAGGCTTCCTGCTGAGCAGGGAGCCCGATGTGGGGCTCAATCCCAGGACCCTGGGATCATGACCTGAGCCGAAGGCAGACGCTTAATGACTGAGCCACCCAGGCACCCCTATGGTATTTTTTTATAGCTGCCAGAGTGGAGGAAGGCACTTGTCTTGCTCTCCTGCCTCTGGGCTCCCTTCTCACCACAATTCACCCAGGGTCCAAATAGAGCAGGTTCTGTCCAGGCTTCCAGTATAAAGACCCCATGGCTTAGTCCTCCAAGCCTCGCTGTTGATATACTATTGGGGGGATAAGGAAAGCTGCACGCCCTTTCTCAGGACAACAGCCCAGCCTGAAGGGCCATCTCCCGCTGCAAAATCATCACTTTGCACGAAGGTGAACATTATGTTGGTGTATCCCTTTGCATGTCTTATATAATCCTCATTCTCCCCCTAGACAGAGGGATGTCTCAAAGGTCAGAGCAAAGAGAAAGGCAAAAAAAAGAAAAGCCCATTAATGCTTTCCAGACTGTCACCCTTGTAACACTGATGCTGGACTGAAGTTTCTTGCAGGCTGAGAATGGGTCTGTGTGCTTGCCAGTGCCTACCCAGGACCAAGCACAACTTTTGGTCAAAACCCAATAAATATTTGTTGAATGAATGATGATAATGATGAATACCTTTAGAGTTCCGTATGAGCAAATGTGGATGGATTTCTCAGACAGCTTGTCAGCAGTTAACAGCAGATGTCTCATAGACATTTTACCATGAAGAAATAATGGATCCCTTGGTAATCATGAAGAGAGTAACTCTTTGAAGCTGAGAGAAAAGGAGTTTTTCCTTTTTCTCCATGAAGAGCAGAGTTATAGGAATGATAAACTCTTGTCAAAGAAAAAATTGCAATGGACAAAGTTAAACAGTCAAGGACGACTTTATTCAAGACTGTTACATGAGGAGAGAGGGACTAGAATGTAGTATGAACTCAACTCTACTGAAACAAAGGGCAGGAGGGCTTCTAAAGGCTGGAATGAGTAGTGGAGGATGTTAGCGGGAGGTTGATCGATGTGATGTGTAGAGCGCATTGGGTTATTTCCGGAGTCCCCAAATGTTTCTCTGTGATTAGGCCATCAAATGAGGCTCCTGCCTTCTCACAGGGACTGGGAGGTAAGGGTGCTATCTCCCTTGATGATTACATTTTAAAGCAATGGCTCCAGGGTCCTCGAGAAAGACATCCCTGAACTGTGAAACTGGCAAGAAGCTTTAAAAAAAAATTACATATATCTCAAAGTGGCAGAGAAAGAAGATACAATCACAAGTTTTCTAGACAAAACGCTCGAAGGAAAGGGAGGTCGGGGCCTAGGGTTGGGAATAAACGTGTCTAAAGTTTAGTCAAGCTGAGGGAAACGTTAAGGCCATGTTGGTCACTCTGAACCAAGGGAATAGATGGTTTGCCCTTGGGAATTTAATGTCAATGTAATGTTTTATATTGTTCACTCTAAATATTCCTTCCTGAAGTAAAATACGATTTACCGTAGAATAGTAACAGGACAATGTAGCTACCGTTCCTATGCTATTTTTGGGTTCATAATTTGGGAACAGTAATCAGAGAAGAAATTAGGCAGAGTAGGTCCTGTCTGTGGAAGTTCTTCAGAGCTTGAGTGCCACTGACAGAAAAAACTTGGCCACAGTTCTTCCCACTTTAGAATAAGTGTTGGCAGTGTTTTCCCAATTCTGGTGCCATTACCAGCCATATATGTACTGAATCAGACACTTTAAGATAAAATATGTCATATACATACAGATTTCTTTACTACAAAGAAAAGTCTGTTCTATGGGCTACTTGTTCTTGTGTATCCCCCACAATTCTGCATTTCCCCCCTACCATCCTGCTTTGCTAATGATTATTAGTAAGTCTTCATCGCCATAACGCTCCAGCGTTAGTGAAGTTAAATAGAAAACGTCCATGGGAGGACAGACACACTGGATACAGATACAGGCACCTAACGTAGCATGGATTTGGGGCTGAAAAGAAAAGAACCCAAATGCTGGAGACAAGGAGAAAATGATAAAGAACATAAAGATAAATGGGAAATTTTAGCTAACAGTATTGGTTAGGCCAAGAAGGCACCAGCACATTCTCACTTAGATGATGTCAGGTGTGGGGCAGCTGATAGAAAGGTCATGAGCTGCCAGAAAAGGTTGGATACTCCGAGGTTCGGAAATATCTATCTGTAGGTCTTGGTTCCATCTGTTTGAAGATGCCGTTTAATATACGCCAGGGCTGTTTCCAGGACCTTACCCCTCCTTTAAATGATCCCGTGTTATAAACTGCTCCTTGGCCACCTGTGATGTGTACAACATATAATCTGTCAAGGCTCAGGGAATTGTAGAGCCGTGCATCTTTTTAAAAAAATTTTTTATTGTTATGTTAATCACCATGCATTACATCGTTGTTTTTTTTTTTTTTTAAGATTTTATTTATTTATTTGACAGAAAGAGACACAGCGAGAGAGGGAACACAAGCAGGGGGAGTCGGAGAGGGAGAAGCAGGCTTCCCACCGAGCAAGGAGCCCGATGCAGGGCTCGATCCCAGGACCCTGGGATCATGACCTGAGCCGAAGGCAGACGCTTAACGACTGAGCCACCCAGGCACCCCACATCATTAGTTTTTGATGTAGTGATCCATGATTCATTGTTTGTGTATAACACCCAGTGCTCCATGCAGAACATGCCCTCTTTAATACCCATCACCAGGCTAACCTGTCCTCCCACCCCCCTTCCCCTCTAGAACCCTCAGTTTGTTTTTCAGAGTCCATCGTCTCTCATGGTTCATCTCCCACTCCGATTTCCCCCCCTTCATTCTTCCCCTCCTGCTATCTTCTTCTTCTTTTTTTTTTTAAACATATATTGTGTTATTTGTTTCAGAGGTACAGATCTGTGATTCAACAGTCTTGCACAGTTCACAGCGCTCACCATAACACATACCCTCCCCAATGTCTATCACCCAGCCACCCCATCCCTCCCACCCCCCACCACTCCAGCAGCCCTCAGTTTGTTTCCTGAGATTAAGAATTCCTCATATCAGTGAGGTCATATGATACATGTCTTTCTCTGATTGACTTATTTTGCTCAGCATCACACCCTCCAGTTCCATCCATGTCGTTGCAAATGGCAAGATCTCATTCCTTTTGATGTTTAGCTGTGCATCTTTTTTTTTTTTTTTTTAAATTTGGGAGGAGAGGTGCTTTTTTTTTTTTTTTTAAGATTTTATTTATTTATTTGACAGAGAGAGACACAGCGAGAGAGGGAACACAAGCAGGGGAGTGGGAGAGGGAGAAGCAGGCTTCCCGCTGAGCAGGGAGCCCAATGTGGGGCTCGATCCCAGGACCCTGGGATCATGACCTGAGCCAAAGGCAGATGCTTAACGACTGAGCCACCCAGGCGCCCCGAGCCGTGCATCTTGATGAAGGAGAAGAACACGTACCAGGGGCCAGTAGTAAATTAGTGCCAGAAGCTCAACTCCCCCATTGGCTACTCACATGTGATGATTTGCATAGATTTTATACATTTTGGATTAAGTGCCTTCTGGGTTGTGCTCACTGTTTATTGAAATAGTAATGGCTATTAAGTTTAACAGTAGCAGTTTCTCAGATCCTAAGGATATTGAGTGAAAAGCCCTCCTCTCTTATTTATTAAATGCTATATCCACAATATTTTTCCCCCATCAGAAGCTAGAAACAGGTGGTTTCCAAGATATATATTTTGACATACTTCATCATTTGGATCTAAAATGAATGTCTAAATGTTTCTGGTTGAGTAGAAGCCCCTTTTAATTATATTAAAAGGTAGAGATTAGCAGCAGGACCAATCACTTCCCATAAATACAGTGCTTTTATTCTATAGATAGTTGATTTATTTCAGGAGGATGGTTTAACTCATAGTATTTGTACACTGATGGTGTTATGAGTCGAGTTAAAATAGAGTAATAGCTTAAACTCCTCCACTATTCTATAGGGTTTTTATATTTGGTTCTGCTAATGTGTCTGGTATATACTCTGTTAAGGCCTGCATTGTGTTCCTCCAAATTCATATGTTGAAGCTCTAACCTTCAATATGACTGTATTTGGAGAAAGGCCCTTTGAGGAGATAATTAGGGTTAAATGAGAGTGATGGTTAATTTTATGTCAACTTTACTGGCTAAAGAATGCCCAGATAGGTGGTAAAACATTATTTCTATGTTTGAAACTGTTTCTGGAAGAGATTAGCATTTGAATTGGTGAACTGTCTAAAGCAGATGGCCCTCTCCAGTGTGGGTGGTCATCATCCAATCTGTTGAGGGCCCAAATCGAACAAAAGGGCAGATGAGGGTGAATTTACCCTCTGTTAGAGCTGAGACATCCATCTCCACCCCTCGGACATTGACAGTCCTGGTCCTTGGGCTTTTGGACTCAATTTGGGACTTAGATCATCAGCCCCTGTTTCTCAGGCCTTTGAACTTGAACTGTATTCTACCACAGGCTTTCCTGGTTCTCCAGCTTGCAGACAGCAAACTCTGGGACTACCTGGCCTCCACAACCATATGAACCAATTCCTATACTAAGTCTTCTTCTCTGGAGAACCCTAACCAATACAATGAAGTCCTGAGCCTGGGGCCCTACTTCAAGAGTATTCCTTTCCTTATAAGAAGAGATAAAGACACCAGGGATGTGTGCACGCAGACGAAAGGCCACATGAGAACACGGTGAGACGATCCATATGCAAGCCAAGGAGAGAGCTCTCAGGAGAAACCAGACCTGCTGACACCTTGATCTTGGACTTCCAGCCTCCAGAACGGTGAGAAATAAATGTTTGCTGTTGATGCTCCCCCATCTGTGGTATTTTGTTATGGCAGTCCTGGCAGGCTACTAAATCCTCTAAGGAAGTTAAGTATTGGGCCAGTTTGAAATCCAAGGACTCAGGAAATGCTCCAAAAGATCAAAGCCACACCATGCAAGTACTTAATCCCTATCCCGTTGAAAACATCTTTCCCCTTTGGTAATTTGCATCTGAATAATAAAAACAAGTGCTGGAAATGGAATTACCAAAGTGACTGTATGTAAAAGCTGAGAAAAATAAGGAAGTTTTTCTTCCTTAGGTGGGTGAATGCACCCTGGTACCATCTGCCACATAGGCTTTCCTGGGGCCCCTCCAGTTAATGATGAGTTACACTGATTTGGTAGAGCAAGTGTTACATAAATGACCAGCAAAGAGATTCCTAGCATATGTGAAGAAAACATGAAAAAGCACAAGGAGATGTCTTTTTTTGTTTGTTTTAAAAAGAGGATGGAGTGCTTGGGTGGCTCAGTCATTTAAGCGTCCAACTCTTGATTTTGGCTCAGGTCACGATCTCAGGGTCGTTAGATGGAGCCCTGCGTCTGGCTCCATGCTGGGCGTGTAACCTGCTTAAGATTGTCTCCCTTTGCCCACTGCCCCTCCCCCTACCTAAAAAAAATAAAAAGAGGAAACACAAATGATAAATTTTTATGGAGATGCCTTGTTAAGTAAATAAAGGGTCCTATTAGTACAGAAAGAGATGAGCATATTGCAGTTATTGTGGTAGGAGCAGTCAGGATGCAGTTATCCATGCGACACGAGAACGTTTTACAGAAACCAGAAGTCGAGCGTGCTAAGCCACCTTGCTGATCCACTCTTCATGCTTCAGGAGCTCTCACTAATTAGCCTCATGACACTGCTGTGAGGGAAGTGAACTTCTCTGCCCTCATTTTCCTTACTGGACCACTTTCCACTGGACGGAGCTGAGCAAATTGACCCGTGTTGAGCTCCCATTATGGTTACTCTGCAGCTGTAGCAACCAGCTAGCTTTTTTTCCCCCCTAGAGTGTCTATCGGATACTGCAAATTGCAAAGTTGGTCCATTTACCTGTGGCTCTGGGCAGATCTGGTCCTATTTCCAAAACAGCATCGTCACTTGATATTTAAGAAGCGACCGGAATTCTTATTTTTACTTGCAATTTCAAGGTTTTTTCTTTTTTTTTTTCCCTTTTCCCAAATCTCCTTGGGCTATAAAATTAATCTTAGTCAAAACATGCTTTTAAGAGAAGAGGACTCAAAGTAGGACAACAACTTGTTCTTTTTGAAATTGCTTATAATTTAACATAGTATAACCTTTGAAGGGGAAATGTGATCTGTTCAGAGCATCACAGTGGTATTTAAGGAGGCTCTATGTCTGAAAGCCCCATCTCAGAGAAGGCAGGTATTTGGTTTCAAATGATCAAAACAGCCCTGTACTCTTCTTGGAGTTATTTTGACATCTAAATAATAGTTCTGGCATTTCTTTCAGAGTGCAAATCAATAACATTGACTTAGTGCATTCTTTCCTCTTATTTTCTTTCCTTAATCTTTTATAACCTTAGATCAAGTATTAATAATTACTTTAAGCCTTTGCTTGGGTTTGGTACTTTGCCACTTAGTGATGCAGGAGGTAGTTCCCCATCCTCTCCCTTTACCAGTTGCCCAGTTTTTCCAGAATATTCTCTTTCTGAGACGAAGACAACATCTTCAAAAGCAGATAAGTGGTTGCCTTTGCCATGTTTCTTTTTCCTCTTTTCTAGTACACACAGTATTGGAGCACATACACCTCTCTCCTTTTCTTCTTCTTTTTTAAAGATTTATTTATTTTAGAGAGAGAGAGCACAAGCAGGGGGAGGGGCAGGGAAGAGGGAGAGAGAGAATCCCGGACTCCCTGCTGAGCACAGAGCCTGACATGGGGCTTGGTCTCGCAGCCTGAGATTGTGACCTGAGATGAAACCAAGAGTCGGAGGCTTAACTGACTGAGCCACCCAGGAGCCCCTCTCTCCTAGACTTCTCACACTCTGCTATTATCAATTGCCCTGGTTTCTCACCAGTGTTTCTGAATGCTTGTCTGCCAGTGGCCTACCTCGGAATCACTGGTGCTTGTTGAAGCTGCTATTCTTGGGCTTCACCCCACACCTCAAAACCCCGAATCTCTGGGGATGAGGACCTAGAAGGTGCAGTTTTCTTCTTTAAAAATTAAAAAAAATTAAAAAAAATTTTTAGTAGACTCCACACCCAATGTGGAGCTTGAACTTACGACTCCGAGATCAAGAGTCCCACACTCCCCAGACCGAGCCAGCTAGGCACCCCTAGAGAGTGTAGTTTTAACAAGCACCCAGGGATGCTTTCAGCATTAATACCCAAGAAGCATGACCTTACACCTCGCTGGTTTTCCAACTGTCTTCTCTCCATTCCAGTTAGACTCCCATTAGTTACTGAATTCTTATATGCTAACTGTTAATTATGGCTGTTATTATAGTTTCAAAAATGCACCAGCTCCAAAATCCTCATGATTTGACTTTAAAACTCTGCAGAACATGGGAGACAGTATGGTGTGGGAGGGGGCTGAGGGGGCGGGTGAGGAGCAGAGAGACGTGGAAGGCGTTAGAGAGGTTTTGAGGTCCTTCAGATCTGGGTTTGATTTCCAATTCTGCTCCCAAACTAGCTAAATGACCTTGGTTGATTTGACCTTGTGAAACTCAGATTTCCTAGCTCTTGGGGGATGGTAATTTGTCAGGCAGGGCTGTTAAGGAGGACAAAATGAAACCACAGATGTGGTGCTGGGAGGTATGACTGTGTGGTAGCTTTTGTTGATCTTTAGTTTATTCCTTTTATCTTCTCCGTTCTTGTTCTTCTGTCTTTGGTTGTCTTAGCTCCTTATCATTGTCCTTATTATCTCCTTGGATATGATGTTTACCTTCTTAAATTCTCTTTTGCATCTTCTTTTTAAGATACTGCTCTCTAAGATGATTTCAGCTTATTCAAACCTTTTATTCTTTTTAAACTTTTTTTTTTCTTAAGTAGGCTCCATGCCCGGTGTGGAGCCCAACACGGGGCTTGAACTCATGACCCTGAAACCAAGACCTGAGCTGAAACCAAGAGTCAGACACTTAACCGACTGAGCTACCCAGGCACCCCCAAACCTTTATTTTGAGGTACAGTCTAGAAATTTCTCAGGCTGACAGTCTGTGGTAGACACCTGCTCTTCGGTCTGCTCAGCACCCCTCCCTCCTGTATCAGCACTTCTCTTCACCTTCAGGGTCCTGCCATTCCTCCCCCATCATGGATGGTTAGGGGAGGCCGGCTGGTGGGACAGGCACCTGACTTGGGCATGCCACTTGGGGCATCATGTCCTTCCCACCATCGGATTGGTCTCGGGAGCAGTCATGTGACACAAGCAGGGCTAATCAGTGTGATTTTCTGTAGTTTTCTGGGTGGGACTTACAGGGAAGGCTTGCTTTGCTTTTGGAGGCCCAAGTCTCCTGGAGCTTTGAGATTCCTTTAGGCTGCTAACACTTGCTTGAGGGTGGGGAGTAGGAGTGGGGGAAGAAGGCAGTGTCTGTTGCCTCCTGAGGCTTACTCCCACTCTTGCTTGTAGGGAAACACCTTTCTGATCTCTTTTGGAGGGGGACCCTCTGTGGAGATGCTGGGTGCTGGCTCCTCAGGACTTACGGCTTTTTTAATTGTCTGTATTCCATACCTCTTCTCTTTTCCAAGTCATGTACACAGTCAATGTGGTCAAGTTTGGGGAAGCATCTAGGCAGAGGCATTTGTCATACCTGGAATCACCATTCCCCCCATCCCTTAGGTTCTGTTGGTGAGATTGACCCATCAGATCCAACCCTTTTATCTAATACAGTAGACTCTTTCCCAGGGACCCCCACAATCTCCCTATCCCTACCTTATATTGATTCCCCTTACTTGGCCCTATTCTACCTGCCCCCAGGCTCAACAGATATCCAAGTAATTTCTGGGAGGCTTCTGGCCCCCATGATACTTGGTGGATGACGTGTGTGTGTTGCTGGGCCATCTATCTCTACAGGCCTCATTCATACCCTAGCCAGGACTTTTGTTATACATATTCTTAGAACCATGAAGAAGTGTGTACATATATCATTGAAGTATGGGAATAGTTAATAATACAGGAGTCAGTAGTGGATGCAAGTTCAATAATACAATTCTATTTAATTGGTGGAAACTTCAGTGGGGTGTGGTGGAAATAGGAGGAGGTGGGAGTCAGGGTATATATATAATATTTTTGCCTCTGCCTTTGGGTAGATGTGAAGTTTGGACTAGTCAGGAAGACCCGTCTTCCCACACTTTTCTCATTGACAAAACAAAGGATTTGTTTTATTTATTTTTTTATTTTATTTTTTTTTAAAGATTTTATTTATTTATTTGAGAGAGAGAATGAGAGAGAGCACATGAGAGGGGGGAGGGTCAGAGAGAGAAGCAGACTCCCTGCCGAGCAGGGAGCCCGATGCGGGACTCGATCCCGGGACTCCAGGATCATGACCTGAGCCAAAGGCAGTCGCTTAACCAACTGAGCCACCCAGGCGCCCCAGGATTTGTTTTACATAAACCTCCCAACTCTATGAATGACTCTGTGACAAAGATTTTTTTTTTTTTTTTTAAAGATTTTATTTATTAGAGAGACAAAGTGGGAGAGAGCAAGTGAGGATGGGGGAAGGGCAGAGGGAGAAACAGACTCCCTGCTGAGCAGAGAGCCCAATGTGGGGCTCGATCCCAGGACCCCAGGATCATGACCTGAGGTGAAAGCAGACACTTAACTGACTGAGCACCGCCCCCCCCCCCCCCCCCCCCCCCGTGACACAGGTTTTAAATGGAAATTTAGTGTCACATGGCAGTGGACTTTGAGCTGTGAACACAGGGCCCATAGTGTTGAAGGGCAGGGTTCTGGGGTCTAGAGGGGTTGACTCAGAGGATGGGAGAAAGTCAAGTGGATGAATCTTTGAATCTCCATCCTCCTGCTATAAGAAGACCAGCTCTGATCTCACCAATCTTATATATTGAAGACCTATATGTAATTTTATTCATTAAAATTGCACTGCTGCTAAAAAATGCTGGAAACTTGAACCCCCCTCCTGCCCCATTTATTCAAGCAAGTACCACCATTTTTATCTTGGTCTAGCTTGGTATAACCAGACTTACCTTTCAGGACTCCCCAAATGAACTCTCTACATCAATCAGGCAGATAATCTCACAGTCTTTTAAATATGTCATGCCCATTCCCATTTACATGGGAAGTTTACAATGTTAACAATGATCTAGCCTTGGAAAATAGGAAATTGCCAAGTGCAAGAATATTTTAGTTTCTCAAGTTACTGAAATTAGTCTCACTTAGCAATATAGTGTGTAGTTGGGCTAATGAGACAAGTGAGGCCACACTGCTGGCTGGAGGGCCATAGGAGTATAGTTGATAGCTTTGAATCTTTGATGTCTCTGATGTAACACCTCTGGGCACAGGGGCAGCAAGTCATGAGCTTCACTTCTAATGAGATGAGCAGGGGCAAGGCATCTCCTGTCCTGAGCTGTGGCCATAGGGCTGCTGTGGGGTGCACCTGGCTGATTCATAAGATTTGATCAGATGAAATCATTTCTTTGAATGGTCGCCTGGAGAAGGGGGGCAGCAAAAGCATTAGGAGTCACTGATGTGCTCACTGTTCACTCTGCTTAGGATTCCCTCCTGGAACACATGGGCTAGAGGCTTGACATCTACCCTCTGGGTCTCTGGGGGCCAGGACAGTGGGTACAGGACAGGCTTTATTCTTCACATTCATCTACAACACCACCCTGCAGGTGTGTGGATTTATCAGGAATTAGTGGAAGGATTGGGATTTAATTAAGATAAATCACAACATAAAAGGGCAGGGATAATAAAAACTTTCTATATAAAATATAGCCTTTTTTTTTTTTAAGTTGAAAGGCAAAGTTACCATGAAGTTCAACATGCCCCAGTTCCTGGTATAGCATCTCTGGCCTAAAGTTTCTTTTCTCATATCATTCTGTTTTTGGCATCAAGATTATGTTAGCATAAAAAGTAAGTTGTACTGTTTTCTCTTTTCCTAGTATCTGAAAAAATTTATGAGATACTAGAATCCCTCTTCCTTGAATGTTTGATAAAACTTATCTACAAAAACATTTCTATATGAGAAATTATTGTTATTATTTTTACTTTTGCATGTACTTAAAATTTTCCATAATAAAAAGTGGAGGGAATAGTATAATAAACCCCATGTATTTAGTCAGCTGAGAAAGATTTTAAATTAGAGATTAAATTTTGTAAATGGTATAGGACCATTCAGGTTCTATATCTTCCATAGTCATTTTTGACAACTAATATTTTTTCTAGGTAACTAGCTATTTCAATTAAGTTCTCAGATTATTGGCAAAAGTTGTTCATAATTTTCTCTTTTTAATTTGTGCATCTATATTTCTGTTTCCATTTTTCATTCTTAATCCTTTTTATTTGTGCCTCTCTCTTTTCTTCAATCAGACTTACAGAGGTTTACCAATATTTATTTCAGAGTCATTTGAGTCTACTTTTGTCTTGCTGTTCCTTTGTTTCAGTGTCTGGACTGAGCTGCATCCCAGGGCTGGAACTGAGGGTGGGCGAGGAGAGACTTTCAAGATTTATTTACTTTTATTTATTTGACAGAGAGAGACAGCGAGAGAGGGAACACAAGCAGGCAGAGTGGGAGAGGGAGAAGCAGGCTTCCCGCTGAGCAGGGAGCCCGATGTGGGACTCAATCCCAGGACCCTGGGATCATGACCTGAGCCGAAGGCAGACGCTTAACGACTGAGCCACCCAGGCGCCCGAGGAGAGACTTTCAAGACCAAGCTAAAGAAGGTCACTTTCAGGAAGATAGTATATATTAAAAGCCATGCCATTGAGAAAGACAACAATAATAATAATTTTAATGCTAATATAAGTATAATTATTGTGTGTGGAGGACTAGGTTAGGTATTTTACACACGTTGACTCATTTAAGCAAGATTTCCATTATTAACTTCATTTTCAGATGAGGAAACAGGCTCTGTGTGATTAAGTAATTTTCTCAAAATCATATAGTTTATTGATGGCATTTGACTTCAAATGTGTTTCTCCTATTACCTCATTAGCTATGAACAGCGGGAAAACTGGGTGGGTTTCTGGAGATCTTGAAAGCCTGGGACATGAGACATGAAAAGCCAACGGGATAAACAAAGGTTCAGCTTGTCACCTACTTCCTTGGCCATTCTGGCCCACATGATGAGTTCCATTTTAAATGACTTGATCTTTATTTTATTCTGGGAACTCCAGGGAGAAAAAAACTTATCTGATAAAAAGATGCAAATGGAAATAAATGCCTTTTTTCAATACAAGGGAAAAGTATTTCTTCAGAAATGAATTTTTAGTATGAAAAATTTGGGCAAATACTATTAAAAATTAAAGTACAGTGTTAATGTTTGCCAAAAAACTGAGCTGACCTAGAAGCTTCCTTTTTTTTTTAAGTTTTTCACAGCAAAAATATAAAGATGATAATTTGGCTTTTATTATTGTTTTGCTTCAGTACTTTTCAAAGAAAACTAATATTTAGTATCTCTGAGGAAACAGGTAAGGAGATAATTGGTAACAAAATCAACTTAACAGAATATCTCTAAAATAAAGACTATTATAGAAACACTACATAAACTATAAAAAATGACTATACTTCCTTTACAAAGAAAGCATATATATTCTGAAACTTAAGCATAAAAATCATCTCACCTTTTAAAGTATATTGGAAAGACTTTATCTGCTAACACTTTTATCTCCTTATAAAATATTTGCTTTCTTTGAGCAATGTAGCAATGAAGAAGCGTGTCATGTAAACTCTGTCCATAATGTCTGGAAACATAGGTGAATGAATATACTGTTGTCAAAGACATCTTTAACCTGTTAAAAATAAAAATAATATTAGCTATATCCAGACTTTGTGGATATCCTGTATTATAATATTTTTGAGTATTGGAATATATCTATGAGATGGCCTGTTAGTTTCTTAAACTCACATTTCTTTTTTCCTTTACATCCTTGGTATCACTGCCCAGAGCACCCTCTCTCTGAGACTTCCTCTTTCTGCTTCTTACTCTCCCATACCTCAGTAGCTGCTGCTGATGTGTTTACTCTAGATGGTTCCACCCTCCCTCCATGATTGGGCCATTGAGAGATAAGCTGGGCCAATCAGTTCTGGGCACATGGAATTGAGTCTCTGAAATTCCGAGTACCAAGGGACATGTGAAATCCAAGAGTCATGAAGTGGCCACATTTGTTCTTTAGAGCTGAGGGGTGGCCCTTTTCCACCCTGTGAGAAGAGAAGCGGAGAATAAAGTTCTAAAGAGAGTGAACAATTATGTATTTGGACAAAGAGAAGCAGAAATGTGAGGCAGAAAGAAATGGTGGAAGTCCTTCACGAGGCCTCATTATCCTCAGACTCCATGAAGTATTCTGGAATCCATCTGACAAATTTTCTTTTCTCACTAAGGTAGCACAGATTGGTTTCTGTTACTGTTATGCAAAGAACCTTGACTAAAACAATCTCCACTGCTCCAGAGCTAGCATTCAAGGTTGTTATGGTCTTGGAGCAAAGGCTTCTGCTAAGAAAATTGCTGGAAGAAAGAAACAAAAACAAAAGCCTAATCTATCATGAGCATTTATGGAAAGAAGAGGGCCAGTAAATATACATGTTCTGAAAGTGGGAAGTGGGATGTTTTCCTGTTCCATTTTAGAAAGACTGAAACTTGTTCCACTGGAAATCAGAAGAATAGATCACCAAAATGAGCATGAGGCCACAAACCAGCCTTTTGTTGAAAGGGTTGCTCTCAGCTTATTTATGACAGTTACAAAAATAATAACCATGGTGCATATACAATTACTACGTCTTATGGAACAACAATGATCTATGCAGTCCTAGAATCTCATATCAAGTCATCCATGTGTTCATTGTGTTTGAGTATACCTTCAGGAAGCGTCAAAAAGGAACACGGTGGATACTTAGGTTTCTGATTTGTTTGTGTGAAAAGAACTCTATTATTTCTTTTTAAACTCCTTTTCCTTCTTCCTTTCTTAGTGTTTAGTCCTGTTCTAATAGAACATTTTGCTATGATGGAAGTATTCCATATCTGTGCTCTTCAATATGGTAGCAACTAACCACATGTGGCAACTGAGCCCTTGAAATGTGTGGTTAGCTTGACTGAAGAGCTAAATTTTAAATTTTATTTCGATTTAATTAGTTGAAAATTAAATTTAAATAGCTACATGTCACTAGTGATACTGAATTGGACAGTGCAGATTTAGTCTGTCAATCCATTCTAAAGTTTTCGCTTCTGGATCTAAGACATCATTTGTGATTTTATAGTGGTTTGGATTACCCATCTGATTTCCCTAACTCTCACATTTCCCACTTCAAAACGATCAGTGGCTCAAAGAGGCAGACTGTATCCTTTCAATCAAATTTGTTTTGTTTTTTGGATGGGTTCCTCTCCCCCAATTCTAGTTTATTCTAGATGGGAGTTCTGTGGTTGGGTGTGGGTGAATTGTGGCTTTCTACTATATTGTTGGCATTCATGAAACAGGCTGGATGCTGAGGGCAGTCAAATGCAAGCTGGGAGGAAAGGTATTTGCTTATCTTTCAGCTTGTTTAAAGACCAAACCACAGCCATGTTGGGAGAAAGTAGCTTGGTGAGATAGAACCAGCGCACTCTAGGGAGACTTCATCTCGGCTCACCACAAAACCTCAATGTTAATACACCTTTCTATTCTTTATGAACCTTAATGATAGACTTTCCTGGGTCTCAGTTGCTGTAAAGCGGTTGCTTGAACTGCGGAGTAGTATATTTATTACATGTAATTATTTCTGTAGTTGCTGTAGTGTTTTAAATAAACTGAGAGCGAACCTTTCTACAAGAGGTGGGTCAACAGCTTTGTGTTCCTTGTAGGTTACCTCTTGGTTCTTGGTAGGATGGGTTCCAGTCTTCCTGTATCAAGTTCAAGCATGCTGGATCCAGAGTGGGGGTCTTTTGAGATACAACTGAATACACTGATTCAAATGACAAAAACTGCAGACTGGTTGCAGAGAAGGGCCCATCTAACAGAGACAGACAAGAGCGTCTTTTCTGCTGTGTCTCATCAGGTTTCTTTATCAGCAACTTAATTGCTACCTGATTTCCTTCTTTAGTGCCCTGCTGAGAAGCAGCGCTGGTCTCAGCAGCTGGGTCATTTTGTTTTGTGTCCAGATCTCGTCCAACTCTATGGCTGTAACTATTCACAGGCTCTGTAAAGTCAGTCAATGTGCATATGTTGTCAGCAGAAAAACTTTTTCCCCCCCAACTTTGCTGAAAAGGTATGGGAAAGCATTTCTCTTCCCACTTTGACCATCTGATTCTCGAAATGCCAGAGGTTGGAGGTGTAGGGTGGGTTACCTACTGGTGCAGTGAGTGGTGAATCCACCTCTCTAGAGGGCTAGAGCTCAGAAGCAGGAGAGCAAGCAGGTTGAAATTTGCAACAACTTCCTGCTATTATCCCAGCAGGTATCCCATTGTCAAGAGAATCCAGAAAGACTGGACTGCCCTTCCTGACTAATGAGCATCTGTGTGATACTCATTACTCTTGTCCTTGCATCTCACATGGCCACAGCTTTGAGGAACGCTGGGTAAGGTCCGTGAACCAGGCAGGTGCGGCCAGAGTCCTCTGCCTGTGAATTTCACCTCAGCCCAACCTCTTATGGTGAGCCAGGAGCAAGCAGCCACTGGACTGGACTCCAGGTTTTCCCTGAAGCTCCCTCTGCTAAGCAGCATCTTTACCCTGGCTGATTCATCAAGGTGAAGATGAGCACTCAAGGGGGTGCCCATTCTCTCCCTTCACCTCCCATTGACTTTAAACATCCCTTCACTTACTCATTCAATAGTTACTGATCTGGTACCAACTACAGACCTGCAGTCTTCACTGGGGATACAGCCATGAAAGAGACTTGCACAACCTGTTTCCTCCTAATCCACAGAACAGCTTCCAGACACATTTCCTTCCTTAAAAGCTCTCTCTAGGCTTTCTGTTCCATCTATGCCCCAGCGACATCAGGAAAATCATGATATTTCATATGTGTTTTTCTACTTAAGTCCTCCTTTTGGATGCAAAGTGAACATAATGTGACAAAAATAGGACCAAAGAGGCTGGAGTTAGTAACATAAAAAACCTTTATTATTTACTTATTCATTTATTTTTTTAGAGAGGGGGAGGGGAAAGGGGCAGAGAGAGAGGCAGACTGTATCCTTTCAATCAAATTTGATTTTGTTTTTTGGATGGGTTCCTCTCCCCCAATTCTAGTTTATTCTAGATGGGAGTTCTGTGGTTGTGTGTGGGTGAATTGTGGCTTTCTACTATATTGTTGGCATTCATGAAACAGGCTGGATGCTGAGGGCAGTCAAATGCAAGCAGGCTCCATGCTCAGCCCTCGATCCCACCACCCTGAGATCATGATCTGAGCCAAAATCAAGAGTCGGATGCTTAACTGACTGAGCCACCCAGGTGCCCCCCACCTTTTTTTTCCCCACAGAAACCTTTATAGCACAAGATAATTTACAGGAATTTTTTTCTTTTTTCCTGCTTCCAGTGTCCAAGGTGAGAGCAGGGCTTTGTGTCCAGGAGACCTGGAGCTGCCCTTGCTCACATGGTGGAGGCAACAGAGGCGGAGGCATTCTGCTTTCCAAAGTATGTGGTCCCATTAAGAGAGGGTGGGAGACAGAAATGGAAATGCTGGCACTCCCTGAATGATGCCCTGAGGCTGGGAAGTAGCTGCAGTTCTTGTGTGTAGGCTGGAGGCCATTCCATGAAGTCCCTAGAGAAAAGGGGGCCTCTGATGGGTCTGGACTATATGAGGGCTGAGGTGTGTGAATATTGGGATATGTAAGGATTTGGTGTGTGGGCTGGGGTATGTAAGGATTGGGTATATGAGGGCTGGGGTGTGTTAGGGTAGGGGTGTGTGAGGTTTGGGCTGTGTGAGGGTTGGTATGTTAGGGTTGGGGTGTGTGAGGTTTGGCATTTGTGAGGGCTGGGGTGTGTGAGGATAAGATTTTGTGATCTCTTGGGCCTTGTGGTGGGGACCAGGTATTGTGTGTGGAGGGCACTGAACAGAAAGGGGGGCTTTAGAAGCCACTGAGACTGACCCCTGACCCAAGCTTCAGATGTGACATCACAATACTGTAAGTAGACCCTTCTCTGGCAAGTGCAGAATCATTCACAGCCGACAGGTAAAAGCAACCCTGTGTCCACTGACGGCTGACTGGGTAAACACGATGTGATATATCTATGCAATGGAACATTATTGAGCCCTTAAAGGAAGGAAATCCTGAGGCATGCTACAACATGGATGAACCCTTAAAGACATTGCGCTTGGTGAAACAAGCCCGACCCCAAAAGATGAACACTGTATGATTGCACTGATATGCTGTCCCTATAGTAGTCTAGCCCATAGAGAGAAGGTAGAGTGGTGGGTGCTGTGGGCTGCAGGAGGGGGATGGGGTTAGTGTTTTACAGGGACAACTTTCAGTTTGGGAAGATGGAAAAGTCTGGAGATGGTTGGTGGTGATGTTTGCACAACAAAGGGAATGTACCGAATGCCACTGAATTGTACACTTAAAAATGGTTAAGATGGTAAATGTTTTGTTATGTGTGTTTTAGCACAATTTAAAAAAATTGAAAGGACAACAAAATGGGCCTAACCTGGTACAACTTTTACCAGTGGAAGGAGAAACCTGGAATTAACCTCCTGAAGAGTAAGCTGGAGCAAGAAAGAGGGAGGCTAAGTTATCTCACAGAGCATCAAGTTAGAGCAAATTTCTGGTGTATTGAAATGGAAGAAATATCATCCCAAATCTCATCTAAGTGGGTTGTGTACTGGGCAGCCCCAGTCCCTGGGCCCAAGCTTGTATATGTGTTTTGCGTTCCTTGAACAAGATGGACATTCGTTTCTCTCTCCCAGAGCCGTGAGGAGCAGTGAAGTGCTGGAAGCTTGGTGAGGTCTCCCTGGGACCAGCTGATGGGGTGGATCTCCATTCTCTCCAGCCTTGTGATTTATCTCGGATGCTAACACTTGTGGAGCACACTTTCTGCTCTGCTTAGTGTCCCCCCAGGGGGAGATGCCCCCAAATCCTCTAACGGGAGGAGAAACCCAGTCACATGGGTGCAGCACTGGGGTAGGGGGAGCGTCAACCCGCTTCAGCACAACTGAACGGAGCGGAGTGCCCACCTCCCTAATGGCCTGTAGAGACAGCGCATGGCTCCAGGCGGTGCAGCAGGAAGAAGTAAAGGGTTTCCTCCTGAGAGAGCCCCAAGTGCAGCTGTAGGTTGAGCTTCACCACAAACTTCGTTCTCCCAGGGTCATGGCACTAAGCTTTTGGGGGGGTTGGATTGGCACACCAGCCAGGCCAAGCCCTTTTGTTCCCAGGGGCAGCAGGAAAGGGTGCACTCGGAGGGCAGAGTGCTGGGCAGCACCGAGTGCGGGGCCTTCCGCTGCACCGTTCCCTCCCCTCCTTGCTCTCTGCCCCCAAGGCCACCTGCAGAAATCAGGTCTTCGAATTGCGGGGACTCTGAAGCCTGCGGGCAGCCCCACACTGTGGGGCTCCGCTTGCCCCTCCTGGTGGCCAAGTCAGAAGCAGCCTTGGGTTGGAGTCGTGGACCTGACCTCCTGCTGCCACAGTGGGCCTGGCCCTTGAGATCCAGTGTCTCCGTGTGCGACTGGGGTCGTATTCCAGAGTCACTTCAAGGTGAGCTGCTCGCCTTCAAAGTCCTTTGATACTTTGGCTTAAGCTGCTCTCCCGTTTGAGGCACAGATTCAAGTAACAGCTGGAGCCCTTTGTTTATAGCTCTCTCATCTCACATTTCTGGGTGGATTTCTTTTTGGAGATAATGTTCTAAGAATCACCTTTGAAATGAGAATTTATCAGCTGAGGGACGGTTCTCTTTGAATTGTCAGAATAAGAATAAAAGTAACTCCCTGAAGTGCAGTTTCCTAGGCCCACCACAAAGATGGGCATGAACCCCAGCATCCCCGGGACTATTCTTTTTGGTTTTTATTTTTTATTTAAATATTTTTTGATGTCAGTATTGACACACAATGTTGCATTAGTTTCAAGTGTACAGCATAGCGACTTGATACGTCTATGGTTATGCTGTGCTCACTCCAAGTGTAGTTTCCATCTGTCACCGTTCAGTGTGGTTACAGTGCCATTGCCCATAGTCCCTGTGCTGTGCCTTTCATCCCCGTGACTTATTCATTCTATAACTGGAAGCCTGTACCTCCAACTCCCCTGCACCCATTTCACCCATCCCCCCATTCCCCTTCCCTCTGGCAGCCATCAGTTTGTATTCAGTATTTATAGTCTGATTCTGCTATTTGTTTATTCATTTTTTTTTTTAGATTCCACATATGAGTGAAATCATATGGTATTTGTCTTTCTCAGTCTGACTTATTTCATTTAGCATAATACCCTGTAGTACCATCTGTGTTGTCACAAATGGCAAGATCCCATCCTTTTTTATGGCTGTGTAATATTCCATTATGTATATGTGTGTGTGTGTGTGTATACCACATCTTCCTTTTCCATCTGTTGATTGATGGATATGTAGATTGCTTCTATATTTTGGCTCTTGTAAATAATGCTACAATAAACACAGGGGTGCATATATCATTTTGAATTTGTGTTTTTGCTTTCTTTGGGTAAATACCTGGTAGTGGATTATTGGCTCATATGATATTTGCATGTTTAATATTTTGAAGAACCTCCATACTCTTTCCCACAGCGGCTGCACCAATTTACATTTGTACCAACAGTGTATGAGGGTTCCTTTTCCCCCATATCCTGACCAACACTTGTTATTTCTTGTCTTTTTGATTTTAGCCATTCTGACATGTGTGAAGTGGTATCTCATTGTGGTTTTGATTTGCATTTCCTTGATGATGAGTGATGTTGAAACATCTCTTTATGTGTCTCTCAGCCATCCGTATGTCTTTGTTGGAAAAATGTCTACTCAGTTTCTCTGCCCATTTTTTAATCAGATTGTGTTTTTGGTGTTGAGTTGTATAAGCTACTTATATATTTTGAATATTAACCCCTTATTGGATATATCATTTGCAAATATCGTTTCCCATTCAGTAGTTTGCCTTTTTTTTTGTTGTTGTTGGGTTTCCTTTGCTGTGCAACAAAATCAATACCAAGAAATTGGTAGCTTTTCTATACACTAATAATGAAGTAGCAGAAAGAGAAATTAAAAAGACAATTCCACTTATAATTGCATCAAAAAGAATAAAATACTTAGGAATAAACTAAACCAAGGAGGTGAAAGTCCTGTACTCTGAAAACTATAAAACACTGATGAAAGAAATTGAAGATGACACAAATAAATGGAAAAATATTCCATGCTCATGGATTGGGAGAACCAATACTGTTAAAATGTCCACACTATCCAATGCAATCTACAGATTTGATACAGTCCCTATCAGAATGCCAACATCATTTTTCACAGAATGCAGAGGAAATAATACTAAAATTTTATGTACCACAAAAAACCCCAAATGGCCAAAATGATCTTGAGAATGAACAACAAAGCTGGAGGTATCACAGTCCCAGATATCAGGATATAATACAAAGCTGTAGGAATCAAAACAGTATGGTAACTGCCACAATAATAGACACATAGATCAATGGACTCAAACAGAGAGCCTAGAAATAGACCCATGTTTATATGGTCAATCAGTCTTTGGCAAAGGAGGGAAGAATATACAAGGAGGAAAAGATAGTCTGTTCAATAAATGCTGCTGGAGAAAGTGGACAGCAAAATGCAAAAGAATGAAACTGGACCACTTTCTTACACTATACACAAAAGTAAAACTCAGAATGGATTAAAGACCTACATGTGAGACCTGAAACCACAGAAATCTTAGATCACACAGGCGATATTTTCTCCGACATTGGCCATGGCAACATTTTTCTAGACATGTCTTCTATGGCAAGGGAAACAAGAGCAAAAATAAACTGTTGGGACTATGCTTTATTTCATTTTCCTCAAAGAATAACACAGCGGTTGTCACCTGCTTCTTCCGTGTCCCTACTGAGCAGCCAACTGGTCCCCCTGTACTCTTGGCTCTGCCACTTCCTGCTGACTATGTCTCTGGGAGTCTTAGCTCCATCATCTGTAAAGTGGGTATAATAGTTCAGGGTTGCTGACACTTTGAGTGTCCATATGTGAAGGTACTTTATTGATTTATAAATGCTATGGAAAGGGACATTACTTTTCTGCTAAGAAGTCTGTGAGCGAATGGGCCATTTGGCCCTCTCTGGACTCACTGCCTGGGAGTGGGGAAAAAAGTCTTGATCATGCTGCCATTTTAAAACGTTTTAAACCAAGACCATTTCTCTCTCCTCCTCTTGGCTCTCTCCTCCCTGCCACTTTTGTCCAGGAGGTCATGAAGATTACTTTTCATTTCTTTTTCTCTTTCGTGGTAGCCCAGCCTCTCTCTTTAGAGAGGCTCTCAGAGTTGTTTCCCCTTGAATTTCTGCTTTTTACCATTGTGTTTACAACAAGAGTCAACTGCAGGTAATGCTTGGAGCCAGTGAAAGTATTAGAAAGACGCATAGTTCTTGTCTTCTGACCCACAGAGACTGAGGTTAGTGTTAAGGCAGGAATTTTTTTTTTTTTTCCCCTGGAGGAGGTCATCAACCAGGAGGATGAAGAACCACAGAGAGTGGGCTGAGCTCGGGGCTGGCGTGTGCAGCTGGTAAACTCACTTCCTGAGAACGCTCTGCAATCCTGATTTGGCTCTGCCCCGACACTCCTGGATCTCTCTTTACATCCAGCCAGGGCTGGATTGTGTTCCTAGGCCTACAGGGAAGTTAATATCTGTTCTATGGTTTGTTTAAAATTTGAATCTGATTGTGAGATTCAAGCCAGTAGTGGCTTTTGGGGAGGAGAGGCGAAAGTTATCCAAATATTGTGACATGGGCAACATTTCTGTTGATTTTAATGAACTTTGTACAGTTTTCTGAGGCTCTTGGCAGCTTGGTGCTGGCCTGATTCTTTGTGTAATATGAGGCTGCCACAGATTTGGCCACATAGTACTTAGGAGTGTGGTTCATCAACTGTGAACCTGGACATGCATGTTCTGGATTTTATTGCCAACCAACCGTCTTGAGGGAATGATTAGCTCACCAATGTAACATTTCTCCCTGACCCTTGGTATTCCAGCTAGTTCTTATTGAAATTACCATGTGACAACTCTTGGTGGTGTCCCTGTGGAGAAGACAGAGGGACATTGTATGAAAATTGCCTTCGTACTTGGCATTTTGGCTGGCTATCTCAGGAGGGTCACTGTTGTACAGAGTGATCTGCTCTGTCAAGTGTGGAAGGGAAAAAAGGAGGAGCATCTAGCTCTCCTACAGGATGTCGGATTGTTAGAAGCAGAGCTGGTGAAAGAGAAGACACTGGGGAAATCCAGCAAGCCAAGAGCATTGTATGGTGTGTGGACATGAGGGGAAATGGAAGTCCCACTGTTTAGGTGAAATCAAAGGCTTCGAATAATCGTAGATTCACAGCAAGTTGCAAAAAAGTATATATATACAGGGAATTCCCATATACCTGTCACCCCTGTACCATCTTGCATAACTGTGGCATGGTGACAAAACTAGGAAATGAAGCATAGTGCTCTTGAAACAGGGGACACATTGAAATAAATCATAGCACTATTGTAAAGATAGTGTTGACAATTTTTTGAACCCCTACTATGTGCCAGTCAGGGGACAGAGCAGCTGGAGTGTAAACAAAACAGTCTTGGGTCCTCCCCTGAGGGAGTTACAGAATAACCAGGGAGACTGACATTAAATTGGAAATTATGCTGATAATTCATTAATCACAATTGTGATAAGTACTAAGAAACAAAAATATAGCCAAAAGAAAAAAAAAAGGAAATTACATGAAAGAAACCTTAACAATTTCCTTGATGTTTAGAAATCTTATTTTAAGGCTTGCCTATGATTCTGGAGTAGCTACAGCTTTAAAGTTTGCTCCTATGTACATTTATAATTATGTCCTGTTCTGGGCTTATTTTTGTCAAATTTCCTCCTTTTTTTTTTTTTCCTGGTCTGTGGAAGCCAAGTATGTCCTGGAGTGAATGGGCACCGACAGCTGTGCCCACAAATGGCACTTTATGAGGGTGTTTTTAATGGAAGTCAGCAATTTGGCTGCAGAATGGGAATCAGAACTCAGAGGCCTGCTTGTTGGTATCGTCAGCGAGTAGGAATGAGAGCACCAAAACGCATGTCTGCCAATGGGGAGAATTCTGGAATGTTGGCCAGGTTTGACAAGACCCCAGAACATCCTGATTGTAAAGCCTGCTGCCTCTGGCTTCAGAGGGCCACTTTGGCAAGCCACACAGAGAGTTCAAATGTACAAGGTTCATTCATGTGGTTCATAACTATGACCTACTTTGGGATCCTTATGGTTTAAGTGAGGAGAGGGACAATTAGATTTATGTTCTCTGTTAAATCCAAGAAGTGGTACCTGGGCAACTCAAGCTGAACGCACACAAGAGAGTGACCCTCCCCACCTACTTGGTAAACTTGGTACAGGTGGCAGAAATAATACCTGGATAAATACCACCAGTCACTTAGGACATTTTCTTTATATCAACATTTGCTGTAGGAGGTTCTCATGTCTCCTGGCTCTTGCCAAGCAAACAGTGTGCTTTAGACAAGAAGTGGGAAACAAAGGTTTGCCAGAAATGGTCAGGAGTAATGGGCCTTAGCAGTGGTGTTTGCAATGGCGTTTCTCCTCTGATGTCAACTCTGGCTTTTGTTAGATGCAGTCCTGAATTAGGATACCAGGAGGCACGTGATATATAGAAGTGCTGACTTTCCATCTGTTCAAGTGGAGTGTCTTTTGTAAGTTTTCATTACTCATTCTGTGTTCTGCATTACCGAGCCTTTCAAAATGCACTCTTGATACAGAAGCAAGATCTCCACTTCAATCTCTGTATTTGGCCACCTGAAAATTCCAGTAATTGGCCTCCATCACTGAATAAGTAGGGGAGGGGAAGGCCCCACGAAAACCATTGCCCCAACCCAACTGCCCCCTCCGCTGTCTATGGGGAAATCACAGGATCTGTTGATGATCCTCCTGATGTTAGCCTTTTTGTTGAATTTCATTTTAATTATAATTTTTAAGAATGATTTTTCCCCTCAGAATGCTGGAGTCGAGTTTGGGAGAATTTGTCATGGTTAAGGAATGCTGGTGAGTGGATGGGTTTGCTCTTGGTCCTGGAAGCCTCAGGTATCGGTCCTTGCAGGCAGATGCTGCTCCAGTTCCTGGGGCAGGGCCGAATCACCCTGTATCCCCTAGGGCCTGGCATTGTGCACCACAGATATTAGCCCTTGGTGCATGCTGCCTGCTTCGCTGTTGAAAACTTGTAGCCGGATGGTATGGGGCTTAAGAGCTGGGCTTTGGAGAAGACATATGATTTTGAATCCTGCTCCTGCCACTTATTCTCTGAGTCTTTGGGTAAACCACTCTACCTCTCTGAGACCCAGTTTCCTCATGTATGAAATGGGGATAATAAGGCCCACCACACAGAGCTGTGAAAATGAAATGAGATGGTGCCTCACACTTGGTATAGAGGATTGCCTCTTCCCTCGTTAGAGTGTAAGCCCCATGGGGGTAAGGAAGTATCTGTTCCCTACTATATCCCCATGCCTGGCACATAGTAGGTGCTCAATAAAATATTTGTTAGATTAATGAACATGTGTTATAGATTTTCCTGTGATATTACTATGAAGAGAAAGAAGTTTAAAGATTTGAGGAATGGTGATATGAGACAGTTATATTGGAAACAAAATGAACTAATTGGAGAAATATTTTTTATCAACATGAGTTATCCATGTGTATCTTAGTATTGGGCATTAATTTCACTTTAAAAAAATGATTTATTTTTTTAGAGAGCGAGAGAGTGCGGGGGAGGGGCAGAGGGAGAGAATCTTCAAGCAGTCTCCCCACTGAGCGGGGAGTCCAAGTGGGGGGGCTCGATCTCATGACCCATGAGATCATGACCTGAGCCAAAACCAAGAGTCAGACCCTTAACCAATCGAGCCACGTGGCACCCCCAATAATTTCACTTTTAAGTAAATTTATTATTTTAGTTGAGAAGTCATCATTTGTTTTTCTAGATGATGTTTTTCAGGATTCCTGAGAGACACTGACTTACATAATTTTATATCTTTGGCAAATATACATACATATTTTCAAGATTTATTTATTTATTTTAGAGAGAGAGAGAAAGTGTGGTGGGGAGGGGCAGAGGGAGAGAAAGAAACTCAAGCACACTCCCCACTGAGCGTGGAGCCTGCCATGGAGCTCTATCTCACAACCCTGAGATCATGACCTGAGCCGAAATCAAGAGTTGGATGCTTAACCAACTGAACCACCCAGGTGCTCCTGTATGTATGTATGTATGTATGTATGTGTGTGTGTGTGTATATATATATATATTTAAAGATTATTTAGAGACAGAGAGAGAGCATGAGGGGCAGAGGGAGAGGGAGAGAGAATCTCAAGCAGACTCTGTGCTGGGTGTGGAGCCTGATGAGGGGCTCAATCTCATGACCCTAAGATTACAACCCAAGCGAAAACAAAGAGTCGGATGCTTAACTGACTGAGCCACTCAGGCGCCCCCATATATATTTTTAATAGAATTATGGTTTTTGGTTTCCCATGGAATATGGCAAAGATTTCCTCTCTCTTCCATTCCTTCTCTTTCCCCTTCCTTTCTTGCTATCTTTCTCTGCCTCCAAGATGAAATTCTACAGTGCATTAAAATATTTCTGAGCATTAAGGATGTAGGGAATACATCCTTATGGACCAAATCCACTGGAATGGGCCAAATCTACGTAAGGACGTAGGGTGTTTGAATATGTTAGCTTCTAAGGGAAAGTTTTAAATAAAGTTGAAACTGTTTTTCTTTAGGAATTACTCAGCTTTGTAATTCCATAGGTAATTAGTAATTTTTCTGTTCTCCAAATTGCCAAAGGCTGATATCGACCGGTAGTCAGATTGGAGCATCACTATGTGTCGGACTCAGTTGGGAATGAGGTGGGCACTCATTCAGAGCACTCATTGCAAAGTACAGGGTGGCTGTGTGTTTTAGGGACAGTTCTTTAACCCACCGCCAGATGGAGAAGGTACTCCACTGAAGTTCTGACTCATGTTTGCCTTGTTGAAACAGGTTTTGGCACTTTTCTCCTTTCTGGACAGTTAGCATTTTTTGGATGCAGAGAAGAGAGCAACACATGAGGGCCTATATTTTAACACTTTATGTAGGAATTAAAGTACATGTTGTTATGGACTTTGGCACTTAATGTGCCCACTTAAAATATCTAAAGTGTTATGTATTTTTAACCTTTAAGAGACTGGTATTGACATATGAGTTTGATTTTTTTTTCTTAAGGTAGACTTTGATTTCCCATTTCATGACTTCCAACCACCAGGCTGACATCCCCTTTCTCTGTGGGGTCATAACACAAGGTGAATAATTAAGAGCAAGAGTGTTGGAGATTCATAGCTCTGTGTTCATGTCTAAACTATTCCACTTGGGTGAGCCACTTACCCAGTCCCTCCCTCAGTTTCCTATAATGTGAAATGCTTATTTCACAGAATTGCTGGGGGGTATAAATGGGCTGATCTAGCTGATGGCCCCTGTAGAGCACCCATGCTATGGGTGCTTACAGCAGCTGTGTCTGTGTTAGCTGTGGAAAGGGGTTAAGAACAATATTTTCCCCTCAGTTTTACTGAGATATAATAGACTATGAAATATTTTATGTCTCTCCTGAAAGCATCAAAATTTCAGGCTATGCTGAATTATCATTTAACTATCATTTAACTTTGCTTGCTCTTCCAATTGTCACCTGCACCCTTGGGATAGGCTACTCCAGTGGTTCTTGGGGGTAGTGATATTGCCTCCCCAGGGAACAGTTGGCAATGTCTGGAGATAGCGTTGGTTGCCACAGTTGGAGAGTGGGTGTTAAGTGGCATCAACTGGGTAGGAGCTAGGGATGTTGCCAAACATCCTACAATGCGCAGGACATTCCCCACAACAAAGAATGATCCAGCCCCAAATGTCAATAGTACCAAGGTTGAGAAACACTGGGCTATAAGTTACTCAGAAGAAGAAAAGTTTCTTGTCTTTGGTCTTGTCAATTCGACTTGATTAAATTCCAAACATATACTTATCAGGACCTGTGCTAGATTCTGGAACAACTAAGGATGAAAAGACACAGACTCAGTCCAGGATGTGTGAAGGGTCTGGGGTTGTGCTCTATTTACAAGCTAGTACATTAGCCTGTTACTGTTTCACGGATGCCAGCAGAAGACACAAGGCTCCTGCGTCAAAGACAAAGGACTTGTTAATCATGGCATAGCAAATGGAATGAGCATTATGTTGACATAGGTTCCCTTTATCGCCTGTCCTACAGGGCAACATGAGGCTGCCTAGGTGGATATTAAGCATGCAGTGGGTTTGTAGCACAGTGGAGGAACACAGAACTCGGGGATTCCAAGGCTCTTAATAATAAGTGGTAAGCAAATCTCTTCTTTGGGGGGAAGATAGTATCTTATCCCTCAAGTGTATAAAGAATAACATACAAGGCACAGAGGATATGGAGCAAGGTATTTCAGATTGGTAGTGTTTGAGAAGGCTTCATGGAGGAGGAGATATCTGAACTGGGTTTTGAAGGGTGAATAGGACTTTAGCCCACAGACAAGGGGAAAAAAGTTTTCTCTTTTCTTCCTGACAATAAATTAACTTCCGTACATCTCAGCGCAGGTTATGTGAGGACCGTGGACACTCTAGAAAAGTCCTGGCTAAGTTTGATTAACTAGTGAGCACATGTGGACCGTTGCCAATTATGTTACAATATTATAAACTTAACATCTAACATTAATTTACTACCAGGGTCTCCTCAACGCAGGAGAGTATGTTAGGCCGAGGTTGATGGACCAGAAAGCAAGGCCTGCTGGATCACCCATAGAAGGCACTGCAGAGGTGATAAAAGCAAGGAATGATGAGTCTAATGGGTAAGCATGAGCCATTTGGGTAAGCACTGGAACAGTGTCTTGTTGCTCATGGTAGTATAATCTGGGTACACTGGCTGTATTCAAAGCATGAAAGGCTGGGCAGGCAGGGTGTAAAATGGTGCCTAACTGTGGGGAATCCTATGTGATACTATCCTGGAATAGAATATTACACCACAATGAAAATGGTGGGACTGGGCTCCATGCACGAACATGGATAAATTCCAGTCTTTTAATCAGAAAACCAGAAACCATTCTACATATTTTCAGCAGGAAGAGTTGAATACAGGAAATCTGGCCCTACAAAATTATTGGAAGGGATAGGGAAGAAGCAAAACCCAAGGGTGGGGGTGCTCCCAGCAGATCAAGAAGTCACAGGCAGCCACTATTGCTAATGCAGAGCCCATGTAATTCTGCCACCATCATTGCCTGAGGATGATGAAATCTGCCTTTGTCCTCCCATCCACCTCTCATTGGTAATAGAATAGAAACCCTGTTTGCAAGGGATTCTGGGAGTTGTTCTCAGGCCTCCACATCCTGTGACAGAGCTGAGAGCAAAGAAGGGGGTGGGATGATGCTGGGGGTCCAGAGACAAGAGTAACATGATACGTGATAAAACAGCTCCCTGAAGATTACATATAGC
This sequence comes from Mirounga leonina, assembly GCF_011800145.1. NCBI lineage: Eukaryota > Metazoa > Chordata > Mammalia > Carnivora > Phocidae > Mirounga > Mirounga leonina. The sequence goes on along the minus strand of NW_023270442.1, from coordinate 16,023,107 downwards.
ATGATCCCATTTTCATACAATGGCGTGTTAGAGCTGGCTTGAACTGGCTTATGAGACCCAAAAATTAAATTTTCAGCAACTTTGTAAGCCAGTTGTTAAACACAGCCAATATTAAAAATTAAATTATATAAATTTACAATAAAATAAATTGTACTAAAGACAATGGTAATAAATATGCTAAACTCATCACCTAGTTATCTTACTGAATTTTACTCTTATCCATGCTTTTGAGGTTATTTATATCTATTCTAGCTGTGTGGTGAAAATCCTATATACTGGTGTGCTACTACAATCTATTTCAAACTCTGTGTTTGGTGGCATCACCTTGGTAGCTTGAAATAGGCCACCAGGAGAGAGCTTATAACTTACATGAAAGAGACTAGCTAATGCTACAAACTAGGGCTTGATCATTCTGTATCAACATACACATCTGGACATGACAAAATGGTGGACAAAATGTTAATAATGTTGAACAGATTAAACTTAAAAGTTGGTATGTCTGTGGCTGTTACATCGTGAATAGCACAAGAATTGAGGAAATAGTCTTCCAATATTTGAAAACTACTGTCTGATTCAACAAAGAAATTGCTCACATGATTGATGAGAAATTTACTCTCTACCATATACTTTTGTCATTTACTTTCTTCTTACTTGTTAATGTAAACAAAAATATCAACCAACATATGTCTTGGAACTACATTGGTTTCTCCATTGCAACCATTGGTTGGCTGCAGTTATGAAGGTGTGGCAAAATTCAACAACAAAAAAATCTGTGTGAATCAACTAACTGTGATTTACAAAGGATGTTATAGGATTTTATGTATTTGATCATTATTTGTAAATTGTGTGCTATATGTCCTTTGTATAAAAAAATGTATAACAAACTTATATAGGGAAACACACATGTGCACCCATACACGCACACACACACATTTGATTTTTGGAGAGGTGGTTGTTAAATATTTACCATCACTCCTCTGCATATACGACAGCGAGGGGATGATGAGCAACATTCCAGATAGCAGTTACCTTTGGGGGAAGATCTAAACATGGATATATACCTAGGCCCCTTCTGCTTGGACTTTCTCCCCTCATTTTCCATCTACCCTGTCATCCAAGTTCAAAGTTGGGGCATCACTGAGGAATCCTCTCCCCAGTTCACATCTCATCACCAACTATTGTTGACTCGTCCTCCTGAATGTGTCATGGTGTTCACGATTCCACGTGCTTGGAGCACGTGGAATCAAGATGTGAACCCAACGAGAAACACCTCTTGCCACTGGTTCCTCACCTCTGACATGCAGGGAGCGGCCTGTGGTGGAGGATGTGTTTGCCAGAGATCATGGAGGACAGAGAGGGAGCCAGAGAGTTCTCTGTTTCACCTGGGTTCTTCAGCAAAGTGGCTGTGGGCATTTATCAATCTAGGGGAAGCCAAGCTCTGCAAAAAAACAGTCGATGGAGGTATGTAATCAATATAGAGGGAACTTGGGGCAGTTCATAAGAAGACACCGAGTTAGGTCCCTGAAAAAAAGAAAGTGACATCCCAGGGTAGGCCCCGCAGAAATAACACAGGAGAGGATAAGCAGAGTCCAGGAAGAGAGATGCTGCCCGGAGTGCTGGGGCTGCTGTAGGGGTGGAGCAAGAGGAAACTGGCACTCAGGGCTTTGCTCTGGCCCCACGGTGGAGAGGGGCCACCTGCCTGTGTCTGGAGGCAGGACATAGGCCCCAGGAACTACACCACCTCCCCACAACACAGCTGCTTCTCAATGGAAACTCCTGGAGGAGAAAGTCAGAAAAGAGGGTGGAGTGTGGAGAGCAGCTGGGGAAGTGGGCTCTGTGAGGTTGGGGACCGCAGTTCCCCTGACGAGAGCAGGAACTCATTCCTGAGGCTGCCCTCGTCAACTCTGTGCATAGGACAGTCATCACCTGTGCTCCAGGCAGACATCCTCTCTGCTTAGATGTGCTTTTCTATAACAATAACACAGCCTCCCCCTGCCTCCCTCTCTTTCGCCCTATGTCTCTCTAGCACACTGCCCTTACTTAGGCTTCAAAGCAGAGAGAGGAGGAGGAGCATGTTGTTGTACCAAGAGTGCCTGGGGCCTTACCCCACTGACATCAGCGTCTTGCTGATTACAGTTCTTAGATGTGGATATACCTAATGCCCAAGTTGACTCCGAGGCGAATGAACATACATCTAATTTAGTTTTCAGTTCACAGGCAGGGTCTAATAGTTCTGCTGTTTTCACCAAGTCTTGCATTTGAAAGCCTGGTCAGTGTTCAACGTGGAGACCCAGACCAGGTGGAACCCACTTTACTCATGTGGTCCAGTCCTGTAGCCTGAGCTGGGCACAACCTGGGAGCCATGTACTCTTTCAGGATGTATGTAGCTCAGCTTCCATCTGAGTGTGTTCTAGGTCTTATACAGACAGATTGCAAAGAAATGAAAGCGTGTTTGTGTCTGGTAATTTGGAAATTCACAACGTAAAGACACTAACTACCCAGTCAAGGCAACCACAAAGTCTGAGGATACAAAAGGGCTTGACTCCACTTAATGAGGGAACACAAATTGAAGATGTGGCTTCATACTTCTCCCAACACAGCAAGAAGCTGGGCAGTCCTGTGCCCAAGGAGAAGCTTCTGAGTTCACTGTGCCGACGACCCTGGAGGATGACTATGCCCAGGGTCAGACCTCAGGGGGCCTCAGTATTAAAGATCCTCTTCCTTTTTGTCCCTTCCATCAGCTGCCGTGTCCTCTGGGGCATTCGCTGGAAATACAGGTCCCAGCTCCAGCCCCAAGAAACCTCTCTGCTTAACAAAAGCCCCTGGCCAGCCCTGGTTCCCTGAGAAAAGGAGGAGGCTGCTATGCTTTGTACACATGCATCCACCTCTCCCCACTAGAACATTCCTTAACAGGAGATCGCCACCTGGGTTTTCAACAGTCTGCAGTCTTACAGAAGTCATTCATTCATTCATTCATACATGCATTCATTCATTCTTCTCACCCCTTCTCAGTTCTGGAGGTGGGGTGGGGCACGCACCCTGTTAGCTGTGGGGAACTCTCCTTTGGAGCAGAGGAGAGCATGCTTTCTTGGATGCCAGCTTCTGTGTTTCCTGTGTTTAAGACTGCCCACTTCCCTGGCATCCCTCAGACATGGACATGGAAGGCCTTATCCCTGTGCAGAGACAGGCACAGTAAGAAGGGGCAGGGCAGAAAGGGGAGGCTGCAGAGCAATGAGGTCTACCAGGAAGCCTGTTAGTGTGGCCCACAGCCAGGCCTCCAGCTGTCCTATTATTTCCTGCTTGTGCTGGCGCTGTTCAGGCTTTGTCTGGTTCTAGTCCTGGAAGGGAAACACTGGCTGATGCTCCAGTCCATTAATCATTTTCAGGCTTTGCGACTAACCACGGAGCTGGATGGAACGTTCTCTTAAGACATGGAAGGGCTCTATGGTTAGATCAAAAGGAGCCCCTCTTCGTAATTTGGCAGCTATGCTGAGAGGCTGCTTGGCCTTGGCTGTGGGTGTGGTCACTCTCATCACATTGCACTGAAATTCTCTGCACTGTTTGCCCAGCTGGTGTCTGTTTCGAGAGCTATTTAGATTCTTCTAAAGAAAGGAAAGCTTTCCATTCTCAGAGAAACCACAGTGATTAAGTACATATAAGAGAAAAGCATTATGATGACTAATCAGAACAAAATCAATGATTCCCTTTTTGCATTATACATGATGACGTTTATAGTCCACTGCTTTTAGCAAGAGTGTGGGTGTGACTTTGGGGTCAGGAAGGAGCTGGGAAGAGCCACCCTGATGCCATTGAGCAGGAGACCTGCTGGTGGGGAGAAGGACTGGAAACATTAATGATGTGATTAGGTGCCCAATCAATATCTGACCCGGGAAATTCTTAACCTTGTAATAGGAGGGAGCCAAGAATTTCTGGTTACCTTCAATGTGGTCATTTGAGACCACCCAACCTAACCTCTCTGTCCTGGGGGACACTTTCCACAAAACCTGACTCGAAGCCTGAAGAATGTCATGTTCCCCCTAAATTTCTACCCAGCCAAGAAAGCGGAAAGACACCTTTGTGTGAATGTTATCAGTGACAGGATGCTCACCACCTCATGAAACTGTTCCAGTTCTTGAATGGCTTTAATCATTTGAAAGGTCTCGCTCACATTTGGTTGAAAATTGTGTCTCTGTCACTTTTCTCTATCAGTCTTGGCACAGCTTTGGGGACTATATGGTAAAATCTAGCGGGCTTCGCACTGGTTCTTGCAGCATTTAAAGATGACACGGTGTTTGTGCTGTCTGTCTCTTGTCTGAATGTCCTCACTAATTCAAAGAACACTGTTCGCCACTCTGCCACTTCCTGCAGGTGTCCACCAGTTCTGACGGAGGAGGCGGGCATAGGTTGTTCATATTTGGGTATCTGTTGACCCCTTTGCTCATGACACTATACTTCTATTGGTTCATCCATCCTAAGACCTTGTTCACTTTTTTTGGCAGCTGTGTCACACTGTTGGCTCATGTTTACCTTAAAGTCTGAAGAGCAATCGACCTCCTATTCATTTAAGTTTCCACGTACCAGAGGGTTTGGAAAGAAGCAGAAGCAAAAATGTTGACCTCGTCACTACTGACTTGTTTTGCTTTTATCAGGGCCTTTGAACGTGACATTTGATACTAGAGTTTTAGGCAAGTGGATATGTTATGTTGATAGGCAACTTTGCATGTTTTTTGTACTTAATGTGATAGGATCACATCAAGTTCATGTACTCCTCTGGGAATGGTGGCTGGAGCTTTGTTAGACTGTGTGTACAGACCACAGCGACATGAGCTGTTCAACAGGCTGAAGGTGTTAATGTCAGTAAGGAGCCGGCCCTGCCCCATTTCGAAGTTTGAGAGCATTTGTGGGCAATCTTTACAGGGCCCTGGGATAATCTTCTGACCTCCTGTAAATAGCCTTTGTGTGTCTGGTGCCTGGGTTAGATTCGGGGTAAGCAAAGTGGCACCAGACACAGTCCCAGCCTTCAGCGTCCAGGACAGCCTTTGGGGTAACTACTCCTGTGCTTTATCCAGAGCAGGCCTTCCAAAACTGTTTGTTGGGTGGGCACATTAATTCAAAAGTATGTTTGTTTTGTTTTCCTGAACCAATAGACAGATAGTGCCTAAGAGGTTATCTACTTTGAGTAGACGGAGCTTGTCCAAAAATCTGTCTTCATCTGTCATTGTTGGGGCAGTTGGCAATCTGGTGATGAGCATGGACTGGACAGGGTGCCTGACTGAGCCATGGGAGTCCTGGCCATTGGGAAACAGGAGCAGTTTCGGTCTTCGCCTCCCATGCTGAGTCGTTAGCCTAAATCCCAGGAGCCTAGGCAACTTGCTCCTTCTGTGGATTTCCTTAGGGCTTTTGCCTAATATTAAACACTGGACATTTACAGATTTTATTTATAACCTGTTAACTTTCCCCCGTGAGTACATCTTGCCTCCCTGCCTAGTTTGTCTGATCACTGGTATCCTCCACAGACTTCAGTATGGCATTTTGCCCGTCAAAAGGCCTAGGTAAATAAATGTGGAATTCAACTGTGAAAATCTGAGAGGAGCCGACTTCTCCCTCAGAAGAAAGGGCAAGAGAAAAAACCCAGACTTTTAGGAAATTCATGCTCTGCGCCAGGCACTGTGCTGGGAACTTTATATTTGTTATTTTCCATAATCTCCATAAGACTTTCAAGTATTAGTATCCTCATTTTGCAGAACAGAAAACTACATCTCAGAGAAGTTAAGGAGCCTATCAAAGTTGATATGAAGAAGAAGAAGAGATCAGGTAGGATTTGAACTCAGGATTCTCTTTTGGCAGGAGCAGCAATGCTGTGGAGCCTGTCTGCTTTCTGTGAAGGCTCAGAGGGGCTGGAAGCAAAGACATGGTGTGTGGCCGTTAAGTTGATATACAGCCACCTTTGAGTTATCAACCAGAACCATCTTACTGCTGGAGATAGGAAAAGGCCAGGCCTGAAAGAACAAAGAAGCAAAAAAATAAGAAAAGAAGGTGTGGGGGGGCACTGGGTGGCTCAGTCAGTTAAGCACCTGCCTTTGGCTCAGGTCATGACCTCAGGGTCCAGGGATCAAGCCCCACATTGGGCTCCCTGCTTGGCAGGGAGTCTGCTTCTCCCTCTGCCCCTCCGCCCCACTTGTGCTCTCTCTCTCTCACTCTCTCAAATAAATAAGTAGTCTTAAAAAGAAGGTGGGAGTATGAAGAAGGAGGGAGGAAAATTGCAGATTAAAATTCCCTATGCAGGAAGAACCTCACATCTATTCAGTAGAGCAAAGTGTTCATCAATGAAGTAATTTGTAAACCCATGAGAAGGCATACCAATGGCATGAGTTTATCTTAGCCCTTTTCTCCCCAAAGGAGGAAGGAGTATTCTTCGCTATGGGAGACAAGGACTTTTAATAGTGTTGGGGAGCTTTGAATAGGTGGATCGTGTTTGGAAACTATTAGTCACTAGGTTAGCACTAGGCTGTACTGTAGCAATAAATAAGTCTCGAGGTCTCAATGGCTTACACATAGAGATTTCTTTCTTGCTTGTGACAGTTCCAGTGTGAGTTGGGCGAGCCTTCAGGGCAGCTGCCCCCCATGCAAGGACTTAGTGATACAGGTCGCTTCCACCTTGGGAAGCCACCATTTCAGCACGGGGCTTCCTGGTCAAGCACCAGTGTTTAAATGCTTCAGCATGGAACGTCACAGATCACTTCCACTCACAACCCATTGGCCAGAACTAGTCTGATGGCACTACCCAACATGATGTGCCCCACTTGGTTGGAAAGTGTGGGGGGATGCTTAGGTATGTATGGATTACTCAGTGTCTCTGACACATTTCCCTTACTTTCTTCTGCTCAAAACCCACTTGAAGGCAGTTTATTGGTCTTGAGAAAAAAAATATAGACTCCTGAATATATTATGTTCAGCCCCTTGCCTCGTCCACCATGTTCCAGTCACATTAGACATTTTTCACGTCTTTTAGTTCAACATGCCTTCTCTTGCCTACTCTCTTGATCTTCTGCCTCCCTGATAAACTCTCCTCCTTCTGTTTTTCTCTGGATAACTCCTATGATTATTTATGTTGAGACTTAGATAGTGCCTCCTGTAGAAACCTTTCCTGAAGCTCTAAGTTGGGGTTAGAGCTTCTTTGAGCATCCATATCATCCTTTATTTCCCCCATCACATTACACTGTGGAAATTCACTATTTATTAGTCTATAATCTATCAGATCGTGGGTTCTCTGATGCTTGGGACCATTGTAAGAGCCCCTAGCTACCACGGCCAGGACAAAGAAGATGCCTGCTTAGTGGACTCTGGTTGGAGGAGGGAAAGGATTCTTCTAAGGCACAATGTATATGATGATACTATTGCAGATTTGATTCTAATGTTAATCTGGAAAAGCAAATGTGCTAAAGAGCTAAGAAATTTTTGAAAAAGAGTAATAGGGGAGATTTGTACTTTCCTTAATGTGAAAATGAATTTAATTCATAGTAATTAAAAGAATGAGATGTGGGGCACCTGGGTGGTGCAGTCGGTTAAGCGTCTGACTCTTGATTTTGGCTCAGGTCATGATCTCATGGGTTGTGGGATCGAGCCCCATGCCGGGCTCCATCCTCAGTAGGGAGTCTGCTTGAGATTTTATCTCCCTTTCCCTCTGCCCCTCTCGTTGCTCATGCTCTCTGTCAAATCAATCAATCAATCAATCAATCCTTTAAAAAAAAAAAAAGAGTGAGATTCCTGCCCAGCATTCAGCCAAGAGATTAGCAGAATAAAATAAAGAGTTGATATTGCACACTTGAGTCCAAATTCTGTAGGCAAGCCAGGCCAGCTGGAAACTCAGCCAGGGTTTTTATTTGCAGAATCAAGGCATAATTGCTTCTTCTTTTGAAAACCTCAGTCTTGGCTCTCAAAGCCTTCAACTGTATATGGAAAACTGGTATATGCTAAAGGAGTCATTTTAAATCAGTGACAAGAGGATGAATTAGTGAATAAATTATATTTTACAACTGGCTGTTATTTGGTAAAATTGAAAAACAATAAAACGAAGATTTAAGAAGTTAAAAAATTTTTTAAAAGTTATATTCCTTGCTTGTACCACATACAAAAGTAAATTTGAAATGATTATAGATCTGAACATAAGAAAAATCTTTAAACTACTAGTAAAAACATAGGAAATATTTTCATTATGTTGGAGTGGGCAAGGCCTTTTAAATAATGACATGTGACCTGGGAGTCATACTGTTTTAGAATGATACATTTGATAGCATTGAAAGAAAAACTCTCTTATATAGCAAAAAGCAATAAAATCCCAATTAAAAAAATATCAAGGTGGGGAAAATATTCACTATATATAGTTACAAAAAATTAACATAAGAAGTGCCTAAGTGCCTACAAAATCAGTAAGAAGCAATGAACAATCCAGTTTAAAATAGCAAAGGATATGAAAAAGCAATTCACAGGAGAAAAAGTATAAATAGCTTATAAATAGAAGAGGTGCTTAATCTCACTGATAATAAAATTAATACAAGTTAGAATGACTAAAAAACATTTCCTCCAGATTACAAGCATTAAGAGAATTAACAGTAGTCAGTATTGATGGTGGTATAATATTTTAGAGAAAAATTTGACAATATCTACTAGAAGAAAGAAGTGCCTATGTTGTGACCTTATAATTCTACTGCTTCATCTACCAGGGATTGGTTAAGTGACTTCTAGAATGTTATTCAGTGTTTAAAGGAGTGAGGTATATTTACTGTGTATTCTGACATAAAAAAATCTGTAATAGAAATTTAGATTTAAAAAGTGACTTATAGGGACACCTGAGTGGCTCAGTCGGTTAAGCATCCGATTCTTGATATCGGCTCAGGTCATGATCTTGGGATTGTAAGATCGAGCTCCATGTCAGGCTCCATGCTGGGTGTGAAGCTTGCTAAAGATTCTCTCTCTCCTTCTCCCTCTTCCCCTCCCCCACTAAAAAATAAAAAAGAAGTGACTTACAGAATAGTTTGCAATACATGATCTCATTTTGTTAAAAACATGTGTGTATGTTTCATGTATGCCAGGAAAGCAGCCTGGAAAAACGCACAGCAAGCTCTTAGTGGAGGTAATAGCTAAAGAGTATGATTTGGAGAACTTCATTTCTTATTTTCCACATTTTAGTAGTATTATTTTTAAAATAAGGGTGATACTTGTTTATGTTACTTTAAAACAGAGATGAAAAAGACACTGCTTCGTTGATCTTACCAAAGCTCTGACTAGTTAGATGGGATCTTAGATACAGGCAAATGCATGGGGTGTCATGTCATTCATTCATCCCTTCATTCATTCATCATGGATTTTGGTGGATACCTTTGCTGTGTGAGGTTCTTTTTTTCTACATGGCTCTCTCTCATCTGTGTAATATCCTTTCTCATTTTACTCCAAAAAATGAATAGTTTGGAAAACAGTTAAGAACCTAGAGCAAAGTGTGCTTGTGAGGGACCCTTTTGCACGTCTGGCAGTGGGCACCACGATGGCTGACAACCAAGCCTTGATCAGTTGTTTGCTTGGATGTCTAAGAAAGCCCCTTTCTAATCCAGTCCGAAAGACTCACGTTGGAAGAGAGGATATTTTTATTGGAAAAAAAAAAGTCCCCTCTGTATTCATATTGTGGGTTGATAATGTGTTGGCTGTCTCTACTTCAGAGCTGTCAATCTCATTGCTCCGTAAGCTCTTGGCAGCACTCAAGTCACGTACTCCAAAGATAGTTGGATACAACTAAAATGAAGGGTTACTCTTTGAACTTTGTCCTGTCATGGCATTCAAATGCCATGTGAATGTTGGTTTACTGAATGCAAAACCAGAATGTTATGATAAGTACCCATTATCTTGGGTTGTAATAGGAGACTTTGTAGGCATGGCAAATGTGTCATTGAATACATTTTTGCTTTTGCTCTTATTTTTGGCCTGTGCTGAATTGTATTGCCTTCTGTTATTCACTTAATACCAAGGTGAAGCATGTTTTGGCTACTAAGTCCTAAATTCAGATGTATGAAATACAAGGATTTTCTGAAAGGGTTTTGGATAGACTTAAACATATAAAACAGATAAATTATGATTATTCATATCACAAGATGACACAGCAATAAAAATATTCAATGCAGGATCTTTAAAGACTAATTTTCATCATTCAGATAAAATATGGTGTAGTCAAATTTTATGCCACTTTAAGAGCAGAATCTATAATGAAGTCAGGCATAGTATATTTTACAATCAAAATATCCCAAGTCTCTCAAATTCAATTTGGCTTCTAGTAAGTACAAATGGGAAGCACTCTTATTCCTTCTTCTCTCTCTATCCTTTTGTCTTGCATTTTACTCAGTTGTAGTCTCAGACAAGTGGACTCCTGCTCCTAGTGCACAAGCAGAGCTGCTCTGCAGTCAGAGGTGTCCATCAGCTGGAGGGCGGGTGAGGTTGTAAGAAGTTGAAGGAGTTTTGGCTTTAAAGTACAAATGAAGTGCAGAATTTATGCAATTTGTCCAGCTAATTCTAGCAAAACTCCAGAGGATAGAATAGCAGCAGTGGGCTGTAAGAAGGTACCCAATGGGATAGAATTTATAATTTAAAACAATTCTGGTTCCATTTATTGAAGAGACTGTCTTTTTTCCATTGAAAGAGCCAAGATGCCCTTCAACAGATGAATGGATAAAGAAGATGTGGTCCATATATACAATGGAATATTACTCAGCCATCAGAAAGGATGAATACCCAACTTTTACATCAACATGGATGGGACTGGAGGAGATTATGCTAAGTGAAATAAGTCAGGCAGAAAAAGTCAATTATCACATGGTTTCACTTATTTGTGGAACATAAGGAATAGCATGGAGGACATTCGGAGAAGGAAGGGAAAAATGAAGGGGGGAGAAATCGGAGGGAGAGATGAACCATGAGAGAGTATGGACTCTGAGAAACAAACAGGGTTTTAGAGGGGAGGGGGTGGGGGGATTGGTTAGCCCAGTGATGGGTATTAAGGAGGGCACATACTGCATGGAGCACTGGGTGTTATACGAAAACAATGGATCGTGGATCACTACATCAAAAACTAATGATGTACTGTATGGTGACTAACATAACATAATAAAATTAAAACACACACACACACACACACAACACAAAAAACAATTCTGGTTTTCTAAATTCACCTTATTGGGGGCACTTGGGTGGCTCAGTTGTTAAGCGTCTGCCTTCGGCTCAGGTCATGATCCCAGGGTCCTGGGATCGAGCCCCACATCGGGCTCCCTGCTCCACGGGAAGACTGCTTCTCCCTCTCCCACTCCTCCTGCTTTGTTCCCTCTCTCACTGTCTTTCTCTCTCTCACAAATAAATAAATAAAATCTTTAAAAAAATGAATTCATCTTATTGGTTAAATAGGTAGAATTCCCTGAAAATTGTGGTTATTTTCTTAGGTTCAGTGACTGCACAAACACAATATCAATATCTTACTTGCTATACAGTTTTCTTTCTTTAAAAAGGAAACAACAACAACAACAAAAACTAAGGATGTGAATTCGAGAAAGATGAGAAAAGATTTCACATGATTTTGCAAATCATTGTATCTTGTGCCTGTGCTCATCTTTTTCTTTACATCCAACTCATTGACTTATTTTTATCCAAATGCAAGGCTAGTGTTTTCAGGCTTGTGCCAGACCCAGCTTATGGACCCACCCAGATCCACCCACTGCACTCTGCACATCTGCCTAGCCTGGCTTGGACTGCTCCTGCTACTGCGACCACAACTGCTTTAGGGCAAGCTGCTCTCCATGCAGCCCTGACTGGCAAGAAGAGGCTGATGCACTTGAAGAGGCTGGGGGCTATGTCTTGAAAGTGTAGAGAAATGAAAACCCCATGGGGCTAACTTTGCCCAGTGGGAGGCTGCTGATAGGAAGAGGCTGATCTCAGCAACTGTTCTGAGATGTCATAGTCCCTACAACCTTCCCGAAGACAACCCAACCAGGCTGTTAGGAAGCTTTGGCCAACTTGATGCCCTGCCCCTCTGCATTTAGGCTCCCTCTCCCCTGCCTCGTTGCTCCCCTCACCCCAACCCTGCTTCTCTAGGACCACACTTTGCAGTGAAGTGTTAGCACTTAAGTGTATGCTCTGGGATCTCTTGTTTAGAGAACTTGGGCCAAAAGATTTGGAACTTGTATTGACCCCAGGAAGCAGACCCTCTTGTGGGCTTTGTCTGTGGTAAGCACATGGCGACAACATCTGGCATCTGGTAGCATCACAGCTACCAAAGCTTTTATCTGTAGCTAATGAGGATAAGGAGGAAGTGGAGGTAAAGTGTGGAGATATCAACTCACTGTGAGACTTGATCCATTTTGGGGCAATGAAAATTATAAGGATCATGATGTGGGATAATCACTTTGGAAGGCACTGGAAACTTTGCAAAAAGAAAGGAATGGATGGAAGACAGCTAATTGCTATCTTGCAGCTCTCTCTGAAAGCCAGGGTATTCCTGTGGTAGCTTTAAGGGGGTTCTCATCTCCTAAAGCAGCAAGACAGAAGGTTCTAAAAGTCAGGATCTGATAAGAAGGGTGGAGGAAATGCAAAAGACTAATTGTATAGTCTTAAAGTCCCTTCAGTGTCAAAGAAAATTCCCTGATGGAGAAAGAGGAGACCTTGAGAATGTGGATGGTGACATTTGCTTGTTGAGACTGAGAATTTTGGATCCCAATGGCCTGAAGCTTCTTGGCTGGCAGAGGCTGCAGAGATCAGCCTCCCCTTCCCAGAGGATTATGCTGTGACCTCACAGAGAAGATGCTCCACAGCTAAGCATTGTTTTCCTTGGGATCTCTTCCCATCATTCCTCCTTCTCTCCTGACTAATAACCAGAGTCGGGTCTGAGCACAACTTTGGTGAGGACATGTACTCCCTGCTCCAGGAGAAATCAGTCTGTGTGTCAGAAGACTTATAGGAATTGGCAAATGTGTCAGCAAAGACATGTAGAAGTGGATCTCAAGGGTATTAGGTTGTCACCATCACTGGAGCTGGTCTTAGTAGTCTGTTGCAGTGACTCCTTGACAGTAGGCAGGATGGCCTACAATTGATAGGACAGAGATGCTGGATTATGTTTGGCATAATTTGAAGGCAAGAGTCAGGCTCAAGGAGTTAGGAATGTTAAAATGGATTTACTATGTAAAACCTGAGTACCCTCCACTTAACTATGTTTCTTGAAAGAGACTGGAGGACACTTCCTTCTGAAGGCAATGGGAACACCTAAATTAAGGGCTCACTGGCATCGGTGAGAGGTCGGTGTCTGTCTTCTGTAGGCTGGGGCTAATGATGATAAACACTGCCGTGGAACTGGGCTTCTTAATGTCAATGGGGGTAATGAGATTCCAGAGCACCTTGTAACCACCAGAGGCAAAGGTGGCCATAATTATCATAATTGGAAGCACTGCAGAGTAGCACTTAGGGTGCCTTAACCTTCAGAGATTTATAGCAATGTCTAATAAATAATGTTCCTCAGCAGGAGACAGACGGACAGCTGACTAGGGTATTGTTAAAATTGAATAATAATAATATTAATAATAATAAAGCTGGAGAACACAAGGTCACTGAAATGGGAAATTATGGCCTCTCACTCAGTTTCCAAATGTAAGTCTGTTTTTGCTTCTAGACTCCATAGATTCTAGGGAGCCTGGGGCCTCCTTGAAGAAGGACACTACTGCTGTTTCCCACAAGTTTACATGAAAAGTTACTATTCTAATCCTCCCCTTCAAGGGATCTGTAGATATTTCCCCAAGTCACTAGTGCCAGAGAATGGGGACTAGCCAGAGTGAGCTGACACTCATAATAGGGAATTTGGAATGCCACATATTGGTTCTACAGTTAGATTAGCAGGTTTAGGAGACCAGGTGACAAATGAAGTTTTACCCCAAGTCCATTTTGCAATGGGCCCATCGGGTCCACAAGATTATCCTGTGGTTATTTCTCAGGTCCCACCACGGGATAGATAATATTTAGTAGTTGGCAGAACTCCCCAGTAGGTCTCCTGACTTGTCGAGTAAGGGACATCATGGGAGGAAAGGCCAAGTAAGACCATCTGACACTGTTCTTCCCTCATTATCCAAGAGAGTAAATCAGAAATAATATCACATCCCAGGAGGAACTATAGATATTATTGTCACCATCAAAGACATAAAGGTTGCAAGGTGGTTGTCCTATAATATCACCATTAAATTTATCCATTGTGTAATTATCAGATGAATTATGGCAGAGGTAATCAGGCCACCACAAACTGATTCAGGTGATAATCTCTTTTGAAGCTGTTATACTGGACATGCTGTATTCGCTGGTGAAGATCGACACGTGTTCTCAAACTTGGTATGTGACTATTGATCTGGCAAATGCTTCCTTCTCAATCCCCATCAACAGGGAAAATCTATAGTGGTTGCCTTTATATGACAAGAATAGCTGTATATATTTAGTGTCAACATGTCCGCAGGGACCCTGTCATCTAGCCATTGCTCGAACATCACTCTGGTCCACCTACTAATGATATCATGCTACCTGGGCTTGCCGATTAGGAAGTGGAAAGTATCATAAGTACCCTAAAACATTGGTTCTTTTTAAAAAAATTTTATTATGTTATGTTAATCACATATATTACATCATTAGTTTTTGATGTAGTGTTCCATGATTCATTGTTTGCATATAACACCCAGTGCTCCATTCAGTACGTGCCCTCTTTAATACCCCTCACCAGGCTAACCCATCCCCCACCCTCTCCCCTCTAGAACCCTCAGTTTGTTTCTCAGAGTCCATAGTCTCTCATGGTTTGTCTCCCCCTCTGATTTCCCCCCTTTCATTTTACCCTTCCTACTATCTTCTTCTTTTTTTAAGCATATAATGTATTATTTGTTTCAGAGGTACAGGTCTGTGATTCAACAGTCTTAAACAATTCACAGCGCTCACCATAGCACATACCCTTCCCAATGTCTATCACTCAGCCACCCCATCCCTCCCACCCCCCACCACTCCATTGGTTCTTAGGGGATTTTAACCCTCAGGGGACATTTGAGAATGTCTACAGACGTTTTTGGTTGTCACAAGTGGAGGATTGTAATCAACTGGTATTTAGTGGGTAGACTCCAAGGATGCTTTTGCATGTTCTAAAATACTTAGGAGACCTCCCCACCCTCCCAATTCTCCACCAAAAAATTGTCACATGGCCCCAAATTTCTGTAGTGCCAAGACTGAGAAACACTGCCCTAGTAAGATACCTGTGTACCAGAAGTAGGAGATGAGCCTTGTGAAAATTCAAGGGTCTGTCACATCAATGAGGTTTCCAAGAATTCAGTAGTCTAGGGGCCTACCAGACATCCTTTTTTTTTTTAAGTTAAAGGGTAAATGTTACATATTAGGCACTCAAAATTATTTGCTGAATGAAAGTGAAACAAAAGGCAGAGAGGGAACCAGAGTTCCCTGTGTAAATAGAAGGGTGCTTGAAAGAGGTAGCTTCCCAGAGGAAGGCAGGAGTTTGCTATGGCAAGGGGCCAGGAGAGGGGTGCAGGTGGAGCAGGGAGAGGCTGTGGTTGATATGTTTTACATGCTTCTATGTAGATACCTGCCCACAGAAGGTGGGGGACAAACAGCTCTAATCAAGGGAGCAACAAGGTGTGGTTTGTATTCTAGAAAGATCACTTCAGGGCTGGTTCAAGAGGTTGTCCTGGACTTTCTCTGGTTCAGAGAATGTAGAGGTCAGAATCAGGTAGACCAGGCTGGTCTCTTTTTGGAACTGTCCAGTTGAGAAACTATGAACACTTGTACTGGGACAGAATAGAAATTGAATCAAAGAAGAAAGACGTTCCAGAAAGATTTGGGAGGAAAACCTTTCAGGACTTGGTGACTGAATTGGGAATGTTGGGTGGAGGAAGGGGGAGGAGTACAAGGAAACTCAAGGGTTTAAGTCTTTGGATAAGTGTGGAATACAGGAGTGTAAGCCAGTTTTTAGTGGTAGATCATGAGTTTTCTTTGGGTATTTGCAATTTAAAGATGTGTGGCATACAAGAGGAGGTGTTCAGTTGTCAAGGGGAAAAATGAGGGAATTCTCGGCTGAGGATGGATGCTTGGAAATTGCTTGAAGCCTCAACACAGGTTGAGAAAGGCTTTCTAACCTGCGTTGACATTGCTGATAAATGATAGAGTGAAGGTTCATGGCATGTCTGGTTCTAAGGCCTAGCCCACCATTTCCTAACTTACTTTTTTTCAAAATTTTAGATTTCCAAGGTGAGACTTTACTTTAAAACACATATGCATGGCAATTTATCAAAATTATCAGTACATTTCCACTTTGACCCAACTATCCCACTTCTGCAGGAATTGACTTTACAGTCAGACCTGGACAAGTATAAAATAACAGGTGCACAATGTTATTCACTGGGGTCTTGTTTCAAAGAGTGAAAGACTAGAGGGGAAACGGCTAAACAAACTATAGTGTATCCATATAAAGCCCTACTGTGGAGTCGTATAAAACAGTAAGGAAGCGCTCAGTGAATTGATTCAGAGAGATCTTTGGAATACGTTGCTAAGTTAAGCAACAGCAACAGCACAAAACCAAGGTGCTAGACAGCGTGTATGGTTTGCTCTCTTTTGTGTAAGAAAGAGTGAAAATAAGTGTATATATTTGTGTTTGCTTGTATTTGTGTAAAGAAACACAAAGGATATAAGATACTAATCAAAGTAGGGTGACTTATAAGGACAGTGAAGAATGGAATAGAAGGATTCAGAGTAGGAATGAATCTTCTCAGTGGGTATTTTTTATTAAAAAAGATTTTATTTATTTGAGAGAGAGAGGGGGGGGAAAAGGGGGGAGAGAGAGAATGAGCAGAGGGAGGGGCAGAGGGAGAGGGAGAAGCAGACTCCCTGCTGGGCAGGGACGCCCCCCCCCCCCCGACTCAGACTCAGGGCTCAATCCCAAAACCCTGGGATCATGATCTGAGCTGAAGGCAGATGCTTAATTAACTGAGCCACCCAGTCACCCCTCTCAGTGGGTATTTTTTAGATTTGAAGCATGTGAATGTATTACCTGTTCAAAATAATTAAAACATCGAAAATGTAGTATACTTACCCTTTAGCATCTATCTTGATTTAAAACTTATTTCTGTCCCAGAAAGATGTATTTAGTTTATGGATTTACAATATTCCTGTACTTAGGAATCCATCCATCCATCCATCCATCCATCCATCCATCCATCCATCCACCCACCCATCCATCCATCCATCATTCATCTATGTGTCATTCAACATTCATCTGTGTGTCAGGTGTTGGGCTAGCTGTGAGGGAAATAATTGAAATAACAGACGTAGTTTTTGCTCTCACTCTAGGTATAAAGACAGAGATTAGACAGATCACCCCATAAGTACACTAAAACAGCAACCATGCTATAAAAAATGTGAAAAAAGGATGTTAAGTTATTCTGGGATGGGGTAGTTGAGGACATGTCAGGGAAGGCTTTCCTGAGGAAGTGGCTTCTGAACTTGAGGAAATGTAGGAGGTAAGGGGTGGGCAGAGGGAGCAAAAGCAGAAGAAATACTATTTGGAAAGTCTCTGTGGCAAGAAAGAGTACAGTGTTTGAAGAACTCAAAGAAGGCAGTGCTGCTGCTGTGTCAGGGGCTGAGGACATGGGTGGACATGTTAGAGAGGGAGGGGGTGCAGACATGTAGGATCTTGGGGGAGCATATTAAGGATGAGGGTCTTTGTAATTAAAGCAGAACTGGAATCCACTGTAGAGGTTGAGACTACAGTGGGCAACATGATCCCATTTAGGTCTTGAGAAGATCAGTGGCTGCTCTTTGGAGGATGATGGAGTTGAATTGGACAGTTGGAGTGCTATTGCTGGAGAGTAGGCAAAAAACGACCTTCATTTGGACCAGGGTGGAAGTTAGGGTTAAGTAGATAGATTCAAGAGAAAGTGAAGCCAAGTGGTCTTGATGATGGGTTGTATAAGGGTGAAGGAGAAAAGTTGTCCAAATGGGTAGGTTTCTGGTGATTGTGCAGATGGGCTGCCATTTCCTGAAAGAAAACATTAGGGCAGGGTGTTCATTGGGGGACACATTGAACATGGGAATTCTTGGAGTTCCTGGTAGGTGACTAATGATCTGGAAAGGCAGTACACAGATTATGTCACAATTACATTTTTAGAGGACTACAGACTTGGTTAACAATACCAGTAAAATGTTGCTCACTTAGGAGTCTGACGTTCTTTATTTTTCTACATACGACATTAGTTTTTGACAAAGTATTTCTCCACACATCTCCTTCTAAAAAACACATACCATGTATTTTTGGGGCATGGTTTTATTAGATCCTTTCTCTGCCTATTCTTGAAGAGGAAGATTGTTGCTTCCCCCTGATGAGCCCATTGCAGTCTGCTTTCTCAGTTGGTATTTTGAACATTCAATAATGAAGTTGTCTTTTTTCTTCTGGTTCTCCCTGTGAGGGCTTAGCTATTAATCTTCCCTTGTGTTTCATTTTCCATTTGTTTTTTTAAAGAGATGCCCTATCATTGTTGTTCTCATCACTGGTTCTGTATTTACAGGGACCCCTTTTCTTTATTTTCTTTCGGCCTTCAACAGAATGATTTTGGTAACTTGAGACTACCTTGGGGAATACAGCCATTGTACATTCAGTCCTGTAGTGTGGCAACACTGCTGCTGATGTTTTCACAGGCCCTGAGTGTGGTGGTGCTGGGGGTTTTGTCTTCCCAATTTTTAAAATATAACACTGATGCTGTTTCTGGTATCCATAGAAGGAGCAGTGGGAT
Source organism: Mirounga leonina (assembly GCF_011800145.1). NCBI lineage: Eukaryota > Metazoa > Chordata > Mammalia > Carnivora > Phocidae > Mirounga > Mirounga leonina. Next base: position 16,004,265 of record NW_023270442.1, on the reverse strand, counting down.
CATTGGGACTTTCCCAAGGGAAACACTTTTCTGTATAAAAAGGAGAAGATGAGAAATTCCTTTATGTTCCAGAAACTGGTATACAATTGATTAGTTAAAAAAATGCTATTTGTTTCTGCATAACTTATCTGACCATAGAACCACATTCAGCAAGAGGCACTGTGACCTCCTTGGGGAAATGGAGCAAACTGAACACCTGCCAAATTTTGTGGCCTGAAGGCAACTCTAGTGACTGACATCTGACAGATCTACTATGACAGCTTGTTTTGAAAATGTGTTTGCTTTAGCAGTGCAAGGCCCATTTTTCAGCTAATCTTTTCAATGTCTCTGAATGGGGTGGTGGACAACCAAACTCTCATGTTATTGGTAGGGACATATAGAAAGATGACAGACCTTCATCAAGGGAGCAATGTCAAGAAGATGAAGAATGCAACTTTAGTGAGGCTCAGGCAGAGTTTCTAACTGTTGGCCTTCAGGTGTATCTTGTAGGCACTATGGCAGCCATGGGTATGGCCTCAGGTCTCCAATGGTAAGGCTGGAAATTAACCTACAGCCCCAGCTGTTGTGCTCTGAAATCCATCGCTGGATGGCACTGAGGCCATCCTTCCCATGACTGAGCAGGGTGGGATAGAGAGGCAGGTCCATTTCTGGGAGCGATGGGATGCTTCTGACTGTGGCTCCAGCCCTCCCCAGTAGCATTGCCCAATCTTCTGTAGAACTGCTCTACAGTTCAGAAGGCATCCCCTTGAATTTCCTTCCTCCCCTTGGGTCAGACCTGCATCATGATCCAGCATCTCCTGTAGCCTCCTGTGGCTCATTCCCATGTCCTCTCATAAGGCAGCTGTCTTAATAAATGACTTGTATATGTCATCCTCTCTTGGTTTTTGCTTTTCAGAAGACCCAGACTAATACAGGCCCCCGCTCAAAAAAAAATCCTCCTTAGAAGAGAGACATGCAACTCCCACTTGCCCACATTTCTTACTGTCTTGTATCCCACCTGATTCACACATAGGTGTTATGTGTCTGGCCCCTGCAGGTGTTTGATTTTACTTCCCAGGTCTTATATCTCATTTATCAATTTATCTATCTATTTATTTATTTATTTAATTATGCTCAATTAGCCAACATATAGTACACCATTAGTTTTCGATGTAGTGTTCAGCAATTCATTAGTTTTGTATAACACCCAGTGCTCATCATATCATGTGCGCTCCTTAATGCCCATCACTTTGTTATCCCAACCCCCTACCCCCTTCCCCTCTAAAACCCTCAGTTTGTTTCCCAGAGTCCAGAGTCTCTCATAGTTTGTCTCCCTCTCTTAATTCTTCCTATTCGATTTTCCCTCCCTTCCCCTATTGTCCTCTGCACTATTCCTTATATTCCACATATGAGTGAAACCATATGATAATTGTCTTTCTCTGTTTGACTTATTTCACTTAGCATAATCCCCTCCAGTTCCATCCATGTTGATGCAAACGATGGGTATTCATCCTTTCTGATGGCTGAGTAATATTCCATTGTATATATGAACCACATCTTCTTTATCCATTCATCTGTTAAAGGACATCTTGGTTCCTTCCACAGTTTGGCTATTGTAGACATTGCTGCTATGAACATTGGGGTGCATGTGCCCCTTCTTTTCACTACATGTATCTTTGGGGTAAATACCAGGTCTTATATCCTCTTATATAGAATAGTGGAGTTAAAGAAATAGGGGAGGTCTGACCAATTAGGAAAATATAACACCTTTGGGATTATGGGGTTAAACTATTTGATGTCTTGAAAGTTACCAAACTTGGATGTCATGACAACTTAATTTATGAATGACTCATCTAACTTGTATTTTCAGCAGCTAATTTAAATTTTCTCTATTTTAACTTAACCGGAGCATTCATAGAGTTTTCTTAAAATTAGAAAGTTGTGAATTAAAGATACACTTTGCTTCTCATTAATTTGCATAATTGTTGAATGGCTAAATTCTCTCCAGTATTTGAGAAGTCTTGGGTTATGTTTACTAGTCCCCACTCTTCCCCTGGGGAAGAGGTGCCTTCAACAGTTCTCCTTTAGTACCTGGTGCACTTGTAGTAGATATTGTCCCATGATTTCAGTAAATAACTTTTTGAAGAGTTTCCAAACAATAAAATAGTTTCCAAGCTGCTATTATTAACATTTCCAATAATTACTTTTTAAAAATATTTTATATTTTTAATTACCATATAATGTATTTGTTCAGGGGTACAGGTCTGTGATTCATCAGTCTTACACAATTCACAGTGCTCACCATAGCACATACCCTCCCCAATGTCCATCACCCAGTTACCCCATCCCTCCCACCCCTCTCCACTCCAGCAACCTTCACTTTGTTTCCTGAGATTAAGAGTCTCTTATGGTTTGTCTCCCTCTCTGGTTTCATCTTGTTTCATTTTCCCCTCCCTTCCCCTATGATCCTCTGTCTTGTTTCCCAAATTCTTCATATCAGTGAGATCATATGATAATTGTCTTTCTCTGATTGACTTGTTTCACTTAGCACAATACCCTCTAGTTCCAACCATGTCATTGCGAATGGCAAGATTTCATTTTTTTGATAGCTGCATAATATTCCATTGTATATATATATCACATCTTCTTTGTCCATTCTTCTGTCGATGGACATCTTGGTTCTCTCCATAGTTTGGCTATTGTGGACATTGCTGCAATAAACATTGGGGTGCATGTGCCCTTTTGGATCACTACATTTGTATCTTTGGGGTAAATACCCAGTAGTGCAATAGGGTAGCTCTATTTTCAACTTTTTGAGGAACCTCCATACTGTTTTCCAGAGTGGCTGCACCAGCTTGCATTCCCACCAACAGTGTAGGAGGGTTCCCGTTTCCCCACATCTTCGCTAACATCTGTCGTTTCCTGACTTGTTAATTTTAGCCATTCTGACTGGTGTGAGGGGGCATCCCATTGAGGTTTTGATTTGTATTTCCCTGATGCTATTATTTTATAAAATAATTTTCTCTACTTTTTCTTTCCTTTCTAAAGTAACTCATTGCCTCAATTGCTGTCCTTATTTTCTGTTTTTATGGAATCTGAGCTTTTTGGTGGTGGTGATTGTTAGCCAAAGATATGACCATATTTCTTTCAAGTTGGGAGAACACATGGTAAGATAGAATGTATTTTTGCCACCATAGAAAGTTTTTGTTGCCTTCCAGAAATAACATGGATAAAGTCGGGGCCAACTACCTAATTGTTGGGGTCCTGTGCCCTGCTTGTTGAAAAAGGTAGGCAAAAAGAGCTGTTAAAGGCACTAAAATATGAAGCTTTTCCCTTCCTTTCATGATTCTTCTCTGCTCACTTGTACTCTTCATTGTCCCATGGGACTTCACTTATAAAACACAAGTTCAAAGGTGAAATTGTTAAGAATTGCAAGACATTGACAGCAGTTCATTAAACCAAACATGGGAGGCCTTCTGAGGGCACTCTCGTGAAGCTGGCCCTGGGAACAACTGACCAGTGACTCAATAAGCAAGCTGGATACTAGAGGGAACATTTCCTCTCTTCTCTCTAGAGTCTATCAGGTGGAGGTGTGCACAGAGATCAGGGTTGTTGCTGGAGTCAGGGCTCCAAAGTGGAATGGAAGGCACAAGGCTTTGTGTCTGGTGTGCAAGGACCTGAGCAAGGTTTCTTCTCCTATTTTTGTCCTTGGTTCACCTGCACAATGGCTTCATCATACTGTCTTCCTTAGTGGAGAGAAGGGTGATGATTACTGTTCATGGTGGGCAATTTTATTTTGACTTTCCATTTTAAACATTTTACATCATTGTATTTACTGAGTGACTGCTCTATGCTGATTTCTGGTTAGGTGTCATTACTATTCTCCCTGTCCTCATGGTGAAGACTGTCAAATATAGAAGCGCTATGAAGGAAAGCTGAATAGAGAAAGTGGTTGGGTGTGGTGGGGCAGGGGCTCTACAGTTATCAACAGGGTGGTTAGGGAAGTCCTCACCCAGAAGGTGGCATTTGAATGAAGAACTGCAGGAGAGAAAGGAGGCAGCTGAGCTGCCTTCAGGGAAGAGTGTCTGGGAGGGTCATAGCCAGGGCAAGGAATCTGCAGTGGGAGCAGAAAATGTCATCCTTCATTGACCTTGCATGAAATTTTGGTGCAGTTTTAGCTTGTGCAGAGCCACATGAAAGTATCCTTTCCCCCCTTTTAGGTAGAAAAATAGCTTCCTTGTCAATTCAGTTACAAATAAATGAAAAAGAGTTTCTATGCCTTGACTGGATGTGGACACATCTCCCTCAGAAGAGGCACAGCTGGACTCTGATGTGGACTAACTTCTACAGAGAGACCTTTCTTATTAAAGGACATCTCTTATTAATGGCTGAGTTCAAAGCAAACTTTAAAAAATCCAATCGATTTCTCATTTATTACATTTTGTTTTGTGAAAGATTTTCTGTCAGTGATTTCAGAATGAAGGTGCCAATAGTAAAATAATTGGTTTATAAATGGAAAGTTAATCAGGCATTCCCCTTTACACTGTCCCCTCCAAGGTCAGGGATATGACTGAAATGCAAAGAAAACACATTTGTACAGTAGGTAGATGATAGGTCTATGTGAAGGGTTGTCAGTCTTGAAACTCCCACCCAGAGGCAAGTGTTGAAGCAAATGGCTTTGTGAGCTTCAGAGGAACAGGACACAGTTGTACCTGGACACAGAAGAATGGTATCTGCAGTTACATTAATTGGGATAGCAATTATGAAAGCCTCAAGTTTCAGAGCCCACACTAATCCCCAGGAATACTTTTCCCCTGGTGGATATAATATTGCTGTTTTCCAGGTGCATTCCTCAGATGAATTACATTTCTCAGGCTCACATTGTATAGGTCACTATCAGGAGCAGGATTTGGGGGTTGCCAGAAGGTTCTTTGGTTTTGTCCAGGCAACTCGCTGCCTTCCTGTAGTGTCAGTGAACTTGGTAGAAGGGAGGATCAAAGCCGATTTAACGTTTGTCTGGAAGTATGAGCTCTGTGTCCTGGTTTCAGTGAAACACAAGGCAGGAATACAGAGGCCGGCTTCCTGGAACTATTCCTGTTTACATGATGATAATGTATTTCTTTAAGATGTTGACTCAAACAGCTGCATCCTGGGTCTGCTGTGTTGAATGGCTGCTTTGGAATTTCATGGCCTTCTGTTGAACATAGACTATGTTTTCCTGGAAAACAGAATATGAAAATAGTTGGCAATTCTTCCATAAGCTGAGCTGAATTCCAAGAACAGCATGTAGGTAATCCTACCTGATTCACCTTCAGAGCTCTACTTTGAATTTCTGTTGGTGGCAACAAAGCCGTCATGAAAAACAGCATACTTCACCTTTGTAAATGAAGACTTCCATTAAGAAAGGCAGACAGGTTTAAAAAAGTTGTTGTTTAAGGTTTTTGTCTGATCCTTACCTGAATGAGAAACCCTTCAATGTAACAAAAATATCTACTGTCAAGCCATTGTTGGTTTATATGACATATTCCAAAATCCTTGTAGGAAATTCGGATGGCATTTGATAGGGTCAGCGTGACAGAGGTTTATTCCATAAGTAAGTTCATCTTAACCTGTGACATTTCTGTATTCCCATTGGGGTTGACTCTTGAAGCCTTTAGATAAGTAAGAATTGGCACATGTCAGACACTGCAGGTCTTGCAAGCTTAACATGTCATTTCTCTCTTTCTCTACCATCTTTACTGAAAATGCTAAGTTATTAAGTTCATTGCTATTGCCTGAAATGGTATTGTTATTTCCTGTCTGAAGAGCTGTAAGGGTGGGTCTCTAGGACACTGTGCCTAAGAGTTAATGATTCTACCGCTGATGTTTCCCAGAATATTTCATTCTTTCTTTTCTGTTAGGCAAAGATCCAGGGGGGTTAGGTCTGAAAAGCAACACAAAACATGCACCACTCCCTCCTTGGACCCTTTCTGCGAGTAAGTCATTTTTTTTTTCCCTCTAGAAACCGCTGCCACTTTTGGACAATGTCTCATGGATGTTTGGTGACACAGGGGATGGGGAGGGGACTGGACAGGAATGTACTGGAGCTCTTTGCTATTGCATTCCTGCTTGCTTGGCCAGAATTGATTAGGGAGTAGGCAGAGAACATTTAGGCTGAGTTTGGTATAGAAGATGAAGGGAAGCCAGGCAGGACACTCATTATAGACCCATATGCTTCATATTTAGAGAAAAATGTATTTTTAGGTTAAATTAACTTCAGAAACATAAACCAGGATGATTTCCATTAGAGCACTGTTAAGTTTCCTGTCCCTAGCTCTGGTTCCACAAACCTGCCCTTATGCTCATCCTTTCACATTGAGTCTTTCCCTGTTTTGGAGTCTGTGGGCTGGAAATGAGCACATCTGCAGTCTGAGAATATCAACAGTTGCCAGAAGCTCACAGAGAAAAGCATCTGGAAGCTTTTTATCTCTCAGCTGAAATGTCTTCCTGAGGACACACGCATAGTGTCATTGGGACACTTATGATCTTAATTTTAAATCCTTTTCCTATCACAGAGAATAGTTCAAATAATTAACTACCCATTTCTCCAAGAAGCCAGATCCTTTGGAAATCATGCAAAAACACCAACAGCAATAACAAAACCAGCAACACAAAATAGGTTAGAAAGTCTGTGAAGATCTATTTCTATTGGCTTCTTTGGACAGTAGCCAGGAGAGAGCTTTGGCGTGTGATCTCAGTTCAGGGGCATATGGCATAGCATATTAAAGGAGAAGAGGGTGCCTTTCAAAGACCAGTGTGGGTCGTCTGTGCTTCCCAGGCAGTGGCTATCCAGCCAAAAGTCACACTTGTGCTTGCAGTGGACATTCCTCACTCTGAGACAGTTTGTTAGGGCTCAGCATGGTCTCGAGGTTCTTCTCTACCTCTTCTTCTGCCACCCTGACTGGCTCTACACTTGTCTTTTAGAAGACTGACTCAAAGGTCCACCGTGGTCAGTATGGAAACAGAGTGGAAGGATCTGGAATGACTCCTGGCTAACTGAGGAGCTCTAGTCTTCTCTGCTTCTCTGTCCTTGCATGACCAGGCATAGGAGAGGGTCATCTGCAGAATGGCCAGTGGGCGTTTTCTCTAGAAGCCTCCCTGGATGGCTTACCAAAGGGAATTTAGGGCACTTGGGTTTGGCTTCAGGCAACAGCCTCAGGAAGAGTATTGGGTCAATGCAGTTCTGCTGGCTGTTCTCCCTGCCTCCTCCACCCTCACAATCAGAGAGAAGTGTGGTCAGTCAGGATTCAGAACTGGAGGTGTTCATGATAAGGTTTCCGTTAAAGTGATGCGTGCTCTCTGTTGTAGGTTGAATGGTGCCCCGCCCACCCCCCCAAAAAAACATAGGTCCACCTGGAACCTGTGACTGTGACCTTATTTGGTCTTTGCAGATGCAATTAAGTTAACAATCTCAAGATAAAATTATCCTAGATTAGGGTGGACCCTAAATCCAAAGACAAATTACAAATTTTAAGTGTCCTTATAAGAAAAAAGGAGGGGAGAAGACAGAAGATGGCTCTGTAAAGATGAGACAGAGATTGGAGTTAAGAAATTTCAAGTCAAGGAACGCCAATCCCACAGGGCTGGGCAGCTCTGTGGCTCACCAGTCTCCTTTATAAGGAACACATTTTATCTTTAGATGTTAATCTAGTCAGGAGGGTCTTGCTGGTCTGGGAGCTATTCTTTCTCTTGAACCTCCTTTGTGCTTATTATCTGATGGTTTTACAGATCAACTCACAGAGTGGCCACCTTATTCCCCAAAAGTTCTTGGAGACAGTGATGAAAGGGGAAGATCCACTTCCACAGAAACTATACTCTGCAAGGGCAGAGAATATCAAAGTATATTTTTTTTGTTTCTGTGTGTGTGCATTTTCTTGTGAGACCTTGCCAGCTCTGACTGGTTCCATGTCTATTTTCTGAGGCCAGGATGGCAAAATCAACATCACTTCCAGCCTGGTATACCGAGTCCTCTTCCGAAGGAGTTGTGGGTACTGGATGGAAGAAAGAACAGAGCCACAAATTATCTGAGGTTTGGTGTAACTTTCTCTCCAGGGTCAAGACCATCTTTCCTGTCTCCTCCAAAAAAGGCACTGATTCAAATGTCTTTCATAATTAAAAACTGAGTTTTTCTAAGACACACGTTTCAGGGGAGGTGGAATGCTTGCACTGAGTCTTGTAGGAAGAGTAGGAGTTGCTTTTCTGGTGACCAGGTAGGGTGAGGGGGGTCCAGGTGGGGGGATTGCACATGTGGAGGTTTCGGTGGGGCTGCAACGCTGGTCTGGCATCCTTACTGAGCAGTGTCAATGACATGGACCCATTGGGGAGGATTAGGCAGAGGAGTATCATGATCAGATTTGAATTTTTGAAAGAGCCGTTTGATGCCCTGATGGAGAATGGGCAGGAGTGGGATGAGGGTGGAGGAGGCAGGGAGAACAGCCAGCAGACAATGGAAGTAAGTAGTAAGTGTCAAGGTGGGATCTGATCTCGAGTTGTATGGTTTTAGAACATTCTACGTCTCAACTCATCTCACATTTCTTCTTCATCCATCTTTCAAAGGTGTTACGAAGCACAAATGAAATAAAAAGCAGCAAGGTATGTGCAAAAGCATTATACATTATTAGAAAGCTCGTAAGAATGATATTCTATTATGCTGAACAGACCAGAAAAACAGACCTCACATGAGGCTGAATGGAGTAGGAGAAAAAGGGATGGATAATGATGGGAAATGTGGGCTATATTTCTCATGGTCTAACTTTTCAATATTTATAGGAATTCCTAATCTAAATGCCTTTTTGTTGAAGCCAAAATAGGCTTAATACACAATTAAACCACTGTCAATGACAGGTGTTTCTGGAGAAGGAATCATGGCTCTGTAACAGGTACTAAAACCAAACATAGTCAGAGAACAGAACATGGTCCATACATGAGAGAGAAGTTGCTAGATTCTTCCTAGGGTGTAGGGCCAGTCACATCTATGTTCCTAACTCTGTTCCTGGCACATTGTAGATGACCATTACATTAAAAAACATAATGTAGGGAGCCCACAAAGCTTATCGAGGGTTTCCTTGTTGTCTGCCGGTGTACAGCTTTCTTTTCTCTATATCATACAACTGGAATTATTCAAGCTGAATCAAACTAATCAAACATTTACCTTTACAAATACAAGGGACTTCTAACCCATACTTTGGTTATGTCTGCGTACATCTTTCTTTTTCTTGGTCATATGCAAACACAGGGTGAACCCTGAGCTTAGGAACCTTTCTGTTTTTTTCTCCTTGTTTTTGTTAGGTGAGATTGGATGTAGAATGCTGAATAAATAGAAATTCATTCTGGGCCTCAGGACTCTTTATGAAGGCAATTCTGACCTCCAGCAGCACACATGATATTGGTAATCTGACCTCGGTTTGATTTCCACATAAGCTGTCATTTTGTACACCTACAGAAAGCAAGGGAGGACATTAATGAAGAGGATATATTTCTAGAAGCAAACAGAAACAGAGTCAGGTACCAAAAGCTATCCTTGCTCAAATAACAACTCATGAATTTTCTTTAATTTTTGATTGCAAGTGTGTATTTTGTGCTTCTGGGTGTTCTGGTACACAGTCTGTAACGACTTTTGAGTTTGGTTATAAAATGTTACCTAATGGGCTAACGTCACTTGTAGGCAAAAAGTAATCAGTATTCACATACTTACAAAGTATGTGTGTTATTGATAAATGGTTGGGATAAACTATGACATTTTTCTCTGATGAAAAAAGTAATGCAAACTCATTTTATAGTAAATTTGGAAAATACATAAAGGTGCAGAAATTACCTGGGACCCATTACTCAGGTATAAATGCCATTATTTGAAGTATTTCCTTTTTTTTTCTATGCATATGTTAAATCATTGTGTGTGCATATATATACATTACATTATATATAATTCTGAATCCCACGTTTTTCCCTTTAACATTGATGTGCAAATATGTCCCTCATGTTATTAAATTCTTTGAATATACTAGGAACGGTTAAGGCTTTAAGTGGCTAATTTAAGATTATTTGATCCTTGGCATGGCTTGATATTTGGTGCTTCCAAGCCAGCATCACATAAAGGATCCTTTCCTCCTTTGTTTATTAAAAATAAGGGCATCATATTTCATCTACAGGGTGAAAGATTTTTTTTTAAAGATTTTATTTATTTATTTGAGACAGAGAGAATGAGAGACAGAGAACATGAGAGGGAGGAGGGTCAGAGGGAGAAGCAGACTCCCTGCCGAGCAGGGAGCCCGATGCGGGACTCGATCCCGGGACTCCAGGATCATGACCTGAGCCGAAGGCAGTCGCCCAACCAACTGAGCCACCCAGGCGCCCTTAGGGTGAAAGATGTTTGAAGGGAATCAGGATCTACATATTTTATATTAAAACTCTAGTCAGATATATGATACTGCCTCTTCTATTTCTTATATTCTATATGTTCTCTCTTTTTTTGCAAGTCATAGAAGTGATTAAACTTTAGTAAGAGAAGTGATTCCTCCAAATCTGGAGGGCTCAGCTCAAGCTGGTGTTGAATGTAATGCAGTATTTTCCAGAGCTCAAACCAGCCCCTAACCCCTGTATGTGTCTTCTCTTTCATGGCATGAGACCCAGACCAGGAATCACCAAGGATGCAGAGGGGTTAGGATTGAAGAGTGCAGAGTGGTGTGTCGGTGAGACAGGTGGTCAGAGGCAGCTCAGAGGCTTTGGGGGCACACAGGCCAATATGTAACTTATTAGGCAAGGCTTGAGGTCAAGGACAAAGGCAGACTGGACTTTTGGAGAAGGATTCCTACTTTTACAGGGTAACACCCTTGGGTTCAACGGGCTCCATGTGCTATACCTCTGCCATTTAGGTGAAGGCACCTACATTGCCATATGCCTGTCCCTTCTAGGAGCTAAGGCTGACCCAGATCAGAATCAAGTAGGCATCAAGAGACCTACAGGCCAATCACAAAAGGAGACAGGGTTCTACATGCAGTGGCTAGAGCAAGGGGCTTGCCTGCCATGGGCTGGGGTGGCCAGGGCCTGCTGAGCAGGACGGGGAGCGTAGGGAGACCACTCCTGGCTCCGCTGGGCAGGTGATCCTCAGTGCTCAGATCATGTGAATCCTCCCATCCCCCACCACGGCTAAGCACAGGAATCTGCTGGTCTCCCTTGGGGGCACTGGCTCCTGTCTCTGCCTCTTGTCTCACTGAACATCTGCTCATACGTGTGTCTCTTGGGTGCCCCTCTGTTCTTCGTCCGAGTTCAGAAACCTGCTACCGAATCTGCCTTAGTTTGCCCAGGCTGCTGTGACAAAGTGCCACACGCTGCATGGCTTTAAGAATAGGAATCTATTCTCTCCCAGTTCTGGAGGCCGGAAGCCCAACATCAAGGTGCCAGCAGGGTTGGTTCCTTCTGAGAGCCATGGGGAAAGCCGCCGTTCCAGGCCTCTTTCTGAGGCTTGTAGATGGCCGTCTTCTTCTCGTCTTGTTACATCGTCTTCCCTGGGTGTGTGCCTGTCTGTCCAGATTGCCCTCTTCATAAGGACACTAGTTATATCGCATCCTAACAACTTCGTTTTAACTTGACTGCCTCTGTAAAGACCCTATCTTTAAATAAGGTCACACTCTGAGGTGTGGGAGGTTAGGACTCCACCCTATCTTTTTTGGGGGACACAACTCAGCTGCCCTGAGTGAGCTCAGGGGCATCAGTAAATGGTGCTTTCCAACTCAATGTAGTAGTGAAAAGAAGGGCCATATGCACCCCAATGTTCATAGTGGCAATGTCTGCAATAGCCAAACTATGGAAGGAGCTGAGATGCCCTTTGACAGATGAATGGATAAAGAAGATGTGGTCCATATATACAATGGAATATTACTCAGCCATCAGAAAGGATGAATACCCAACTTTTACATCCACATGGATGGGACTGGAGGAGATTATGCTAAGTGAAATAAATCAAGCAGAGAAAGTCAATTATCATATGGTTTCACTTATTTGTGGAACATAAGGAATAGCATGGAGGACATTAGGAGAAGGAAGGGAAAAATGAAGGGGGGGAAATCGGAGGGAGAGATGAACCATGAAAGACTATGGACTCTGAGAAACAAACAGGGTTCTAGAGGGGAGGGGGGTGGGGAATGGGTTAGCCCGGTGATGGGTATTAAGGAGGGTATGTACTGCATGGAGCACTGGGGGTTATAGGAAAACAATGGATTGTGGATCACCACATCAAAAACTAATGATGTACTGTATGGTGACTAACATAACATAATAAAATTAAAAAAAATAAAGTGCAGTTTGAGTGATGTGACCTTTCTAAATATGAGAGCAGCAGAATCCTTTAAAATGCTTCCCTTTTGAAAGAATAACCTGGAGAACCCTGAGCTGTTGGGTTCATCTTCTCCCCCAGGCGGTTCAGACTGGTGCAAAGGAGAAAACAGAGAGTAGGCATTTTCCTCTAAAGTAATAGAAGATGACGCAGGACCCATCTGGGGTTAAGCTAGAATTATCTGGCTATCGAGTATCTCAGTGGGTCACTGTCCTGGTATGTCATGGTGACAGCGACTGTCCTTGTGTCCAAGTGCACGTGCCAGATACTACCTGTGGGGCTTCCACCTCAGCCCCACTGAGGCTCCGTGGGCTCTCATGGTTCCATGTGTGGGCCCAACTGATGGAGCCAAATAGAACAGCAGCCTAACACAGCGGTGGAGAAGGTAGACTCTGCAGCCAGACTGACTGGGTGGTGACCCATGGGACCCTGGGCGGGCAACCTAAACTCTGTCTCAGTTTTCATCTGTAAAGTGGGGATGGTACTAATATCTAGCACCTCTATCAGGGAGTTGTTTTGAAGATTAAATAAACTAATATCTGTAAAGTGCTTAGAACAGGGCCTGGTACTTAATACAACGTGTATTTGTCAGATAAAATTAAGGACTTAAGGCTTACGAGATGCCAGGCACTGCATTCAACACTTTCGATGCACTCTTATAAGTGTGCTATGGGGTCGTTACTATCACCCCTGCTTCAGAGTAGGAAACATGGTCCAGAGACTCTTCGAAGTTGAAGAGGTTAAAAGGCTGGAGCCAGGTTTCAGAGAGAGGTGTATCTGACAGGCTGCCCGAACTCGCCACCCCCATGAAGCTGCCTGCAAATGTGGCTGGAGCAATGGGTCCCTCTTCTGTTAATACCTGAGTCAGCAAATACTTGCTGAGTGTCCACCACATGGTGGTAGGTACCTGTCCACGGTCGGCAGAATAATGAAGACATTTATGAATTAGACTTATTGACATGTACATGTCAGTTCCAGTGTTCATTTGAACTATGCTCTGCTACCATCTTGAGAGTCACTAATGATTAGGAGCACATAATGTTAGTGAATTTCCTATTTACATTTTGAATGACACCTCTCTGAAAGGTTTCGCAAATTATTACTCATGACTGAGTATCTTCCCTAACTTACAGATAATTATTTTCTAATATGGATCAGTTGATAGGACCTAATATATTAGTTTGTCTCTCCTGTTGAATGGACTTGCGTATGAATATCTGATGCGATTACTGTTCATTCGGTTTGAAGGACAAAGGGAGAGAGCAGAAGGCACATGTGAGCCATTTACCTTTTTCAACCAGTGGATGGTCCAGGAGGCGTCCCCATTGGCCCCTGCGAACCATGCAAAGCAGGCCAGGGCACACTCCTGGGAACACACAAGTGCCAACGTCCCATGCTGCAGCTGACTCTGCAAGTGGACAGAGAGGAAAGATGTATTGGTGGGGAGAAAGGTCCCCCAAAATAAGTGGCCATGAAATTTATTGCCCAAACCAGGACTCTTTTCAGAATTAATGAGGGTGTTAACAATACGTATGCCAGGTCAACAAGTGTAAACCGGGACTGTCCTGGGCTATGGAGGCGACAGGCACCCTTTGACAGCCTGCAAGGCGAGAGAGGTGTGGGTGCAGGCCTGGGGGAGGGCAACATGACTGTCCTGACTGGAGGCTGTGACCTGGGGGCAAGCTGGGCCTGCCTGATGCTGGTACGGCTGGGCCACTGGTCTGTCCCAACGTGGACGTATGTCCATGGTCGTGAATGGAGGCACGAGGGAAATCCTGTCTGAAGGTAAACTCTAAATCTTCCAATCTGATTAATTACCATGATTCTCTTTGTAATTTCTCTGGGTATTTTTCGTTTGGAAGCACACAGTCCTTTCTTCTGACCTAACACTGTTGACCTGACCTCTTCTTCGGGCAGCCAAGACTTTCTACATCGGGGTGAGCAAGCTTGGCTTTATGACAGTGGTTGATGCTTATTCATTTATCTCGTAAGATGGTCATTATCAAAGACTGTGTGTGTGGTGAGATGGGGAGGTGTACATGTAGGGGTGTGTGTGTGTGTGTGAGCATGCATGGGGTCAAATAGGTCTTGAGCCCAGTTTATCCCCTCTGCAGGCTCAGCCTGGCGTGGTGCTGGTATTCAGAACCATGAGGAAGGAGAGGGTGGCAGGTGAGCTCTTCCAGAGCCCTGACTATACCAGGCTGAGAAGAAAGGGCTGTGACGGGCAGGAAATGTCATGTGCCCCCCACCCTGGCTTTTCTGCAGACGGACACAGGCTACAGGGCCACTGTTGTCCAGGTCTGGAAAGAGCTGTTACAGGGTTGCTGGCCTAGAGGAGCAGGGCTGTGAAGCAGGTCATGAAATTTCAGCTGGTTCCATGTATGCCTGCTGTGGGCTGGAGGGTGGTGGGAGGTTGCATGGAGTGGACCCTGATGACTTGGGAAGGAAATGAGGGAGGACAAGAGGATATCAATAGCAACAGTTTATCATATTTTTTAAACTTTTTTTTTTTTTTTTTTTTTTTTTTAGAGAGAGAGCACAGGTGTGAGCCAGGGTGTGGGGACAGGGAGAAGGGGAGGGAGAGAGAGAATCTCAAGCAGGCTCCACGCCCAGCACAGAGCCTGATGCAGGGCTTGATCTCATGACCCTGAGATCATGACCTGAGCCAAAGTCAAGAGACAGAAGCTCAACTGACTGAGCCACCACAGTGCCCCAGTTTATTGTATTTTTTAATTAAATTTTTTAAAAAATATTAACTCATCCTTTTAACCTAAAGGGTTGAGATCGTCCCAGAGAAAGGCACGCTGTCTTCAGGGCATGTGGCACACAATAAGGCCCATGTTCATTTCATATACTCTCTTCCTGACCTCCCATCCCATCTCCTCTTTCCCAGAAATGTGCGTAATATAGTACTGAAGCCTATTTTCACTTACTGTATTTGCAGAATAATTTCATGTTTCTTAGTCTTTGCTTTTAAAGTAAATGGCATATCCTATATTTCTTATCCACCCAAAATCCAAAAGATAAACCCTCAGATGAGTTGCTTTTCTCATTGGGTCTTAAGATCTGGTGATGTGTATTGTCATCAGCCCTCCCTGGAAGAAAGGTATTGACCATTTTTTCATGTAAGAGTGTTCCCAAACCTCTCTATTGCTCAGTGTACAAAAATTATTTTCTTCCTTTATAACAGAAAAGGAGAATATGCTGGTGTGATTTGCACTGTGTCATTTACATATGCAATACATTATGATATAATTGAAAATAAAATACAGCCCAGAATCTCCAGATATTGATATTTCTTAGTGGTGATAGGTAGTCAAGGATTAAATACACACACACACACACACACAAACCTTTCTATTCTTTTTTTGGTGGGGGAGGGGAGGGGTAAAGGGAGAGGGAGAGAGAGAATCTCAAGCAGGCTCCACACCCAGCACAGAGCCCTATGTGGGGCTCCATCTCATGACCTTGAGATCATGACCTGAGTGGAAACCAAGAGTTGGACGCTCATCCAACTGAGCCAGCTGGGTGCCCCTACCTTTCCATTCTTAGCACAGAAAAGTTTCTGTACAAATTATTGATAGTATTACGGGGACTGAAATTTAGAATTTTACAGTTTATATTTGCTTTTAGTTTGTGAGCCTGATATTTGAACCAATGAACCTAAAGAATGTTATGAAAGTAATTTCTAAAATTACCTGAACAAAACTCATTTAAAATCACCTTAAAAGCACTATTTCTATTTTGCTCAACCCTCTGGGTTAGGAGAGGGAATATGGGGAAATTGTTACAAAAATCAAAGAAAAAGTCTGTTGCCTGTATTGCAAATTTGGAACTACTGACATAGAATATTCTTCAATTTCTAGAGCTTTTGGAAAATAATTACCTTGAAATAGGAAAGCAAATAACCTGGTTTTCCTCAAAGGGATGTTCTGTTTTGAATGTGGGATTTTGTTTTGTCTTTCATAAACGGAGACAACAAAAGAAGACATTTTCTAATGAGATATATTTACAAATTATGAAAAATTCTTCCTTTTTTTGGTCTTGATCCTTGCATTCCCCCAAACTTAGCTTGGTGCCTAGGGCACAGTAGATGCTTAGTAATTATTTATCAAATAAAATTCAAATACAGTCGTAGATAGATGACACGTTGCTTCTTTCAGGCAGGCTGTGTTGCCCTGTTTTTCACCAAATCGGCCACTAGATGGCTCTCCATATCCATGCCAGATCTCCACTAATCTGTGTACTCGTTAATGCATGCAGATAACTATGCATGCAGTTCAGGCTAGGAAATCCTGTTGAAAGAACAACTCAATGCTCCCTTTTCACTGGGCACCAGTTCCAAGTGCTCTAGACTACTTGTGTGCACAGAGGCATAAGACAAAGCTGGTGACGTTCATGTTGGGGTGGTTGGAAGAAGAAACAGAGGGGCTATTCTCCTTTAGCCAGGGTTCGAGATGTGTTCTTCCCTATCCTGGAAATGCTAAATAACTTTATGGTTAGGGACTTTTTAGATTAGCCAGGCACAGACTTTAGTCGTTTGTGTGAACATTCTCCCCTTTTTCTTCCACCCCTCCGCGTCCCCCTCTTCTCTCTGTCGCCTATCTCCCCCACATGCTGCACACACACTTGCACAGGGCGCTCTGTGTCATCACACAGTGCTGGAACCCTGCAAGTCTTGTGTGGGCGGATGGCGTGTTTGTTGAACTGCTTATCTGTGAATATCGGGAGTGGAGGGCGGGATCGTCAGAACTCACTCTGCTTAACACTGCTTTGTGGTCAGACTTTGAACCATCAGTGTAACCATAAAGTTATAGTTGGGCTGGTTCTCTAGAGCGGCTGCAGTAGTGTTTCCTCTGGGGGTGTAGACGCAGGCTTAACCAGGGGGAAGCCTTGCCAGGGGCTTGGGTAGAAACATTTGGAGGGTGTGGTCACTGGAGCCTTCCTCGTAGTCACTTCTCCATCCATGCTCTGGGTTACTGTAAAAATACTAGTGCTGGAAAGGGGCGGTTTTCTTTGGGATAAATCCATTTCTTTGAATAATATATTTCCCCCCCGGTTATGGAAGTGATACTTTTCCATTGTAGAAAATTTGGAAAAAACAGAAAAGTATCATAAAAATAATAATTCTAACCATTTTAGAGGCAAAATTGAAATCAGATAGTATTTATAATTTTATATCCTTCTTTTCATATTGTATTATATCATGGGCATACTCCCATAGCATTAAATATTCTTCAAAAACCCTCTTTTTAAAGGCAGTATATTATTCCAACTTTTGCCTGTTCTTCACTTTATTTGATAGTTTTCCTACTGATGGACACTTAGAATATTTCAAATTCTTTACTTTCAGAGTTGATGCTGAAATAAATATTGTTATATATACATTTTTCGCACATCTCTGATTAATTCCTTAGAATAAATATCTGTAATTGGAATTAAAGGGAGAACAAATGTATACTTGATATGGAAGCAAAATGCAACCTTTCTCAGGAAAAATTCTTTATTCTTTTGGTTGTCAATTCAGGGTCAGATTAGGGAACTCTGAAACTAGGGTTGTATCTGAGTTTTGCAAAGTATTTCTCACATAGTACCTCTTCTTATAAGACAATGTCACTGGCAGGAAACCTAGATCGTTCTGCTTTGGAAATAAGCTATTTTTCTCCTTGCCTTATACTTGTATCATTTATTTCCTGAAAGCTTAACTATGAAGGTTTCTATCAGAAAAGGCTGCTTTTTATAACACTGGGGTATGAAGCTCAAGCACTGAGCTTCATAGGGTTTATAGGATCTTCTGTCACTTGGAGAGACTGACGAGCTGTTGTCTATGCATTATTAATGATGCCCACTGCTCAACGAAACTCTTGATGCCAATCTCTGTGGTGGGCTCAATGTAGATGACACAACCATGTGTGTCAGGCTTATCCTGACTTAGAATCTGGAATCTAAAGGGAAGTGTTTTTGGCATGGTTCTTGTAACTCTCCATATTCTTTCACTAGGCAGACACATTTTACCCCATTTTAATAAGAAATCCAAAATGTAGGGGTTTGAAAGCATTCCAGTGACAATTACTATTAGGAAAAGCTCTTAAAAAAAAAAAAAACAACTTTCAAAAGACTGACATCGAATGAAAAGGATATTCATTTAACTTTTTAAAGGCTTTTTGAAATAAAAATCTATTTCTAGAACTCAGCATTTGGTATAACAAGAGCACCTCTTAATGTTTTTCAAATGGTGTTCCTTTTTTAAAAATTAAATTAAGCATGTATTTCCATTTTGAAATCTGGAATATTTCTCTTTTTGGTATTTTGGTATTTGGAAAAAGGCAGAAAGTTTTTTTTAAACCTATGTATGCACAAGTCTTCTAACATTCTTTTTCTGCTTTGGGTTCCACAAATTATGAAAGTCGTAGCTCAGAGACAACACTAAACGGGAAACAGGAGTTCTGTTCACTGTTCCTTTCCTTGCCCTCCTGCTCATGTCCTGGCTGTCAGATTTCCCATGTTATTCCAAGTTCACTGGTGTGTCTGACTGCCTCGAAGCAAGTTGACACAATGCTCCTGGAATCTGGCCTGCCGTGAGCCTCGGGCACTGGGCTCGGGCTGGTCTGGGCAACGTGCTAAGGGGAAGTTGGCCTACAGAGTCCTTCTCCTTGATAGTGGATGCTCTATGACCTCCCAGTCCTCTGATGCTGAGACCTTCATGGGACTGTGGGCTGCTCATTGCTGGGTTCTACCCAAGACTACCCTCTCTGAGCCTAAGCCCCACATCCTGGATCTTACCCTCCTCCATCAAATTTCACCATGTTCTCTTGACTCAAAAATCTGCTTCTGTATGAAAGCTGATGACATGTGGAAAATGACCTTGATGTATTGGTAGCCTCTAATACCTTACCAGGCAAGTTATCCTGGCTGTCATGGAACAGAAATGTTCACAGACCAAATTGAGATGCTCAAATCACATGGTTTATTTAAAAAATTCAAAACTTACCATGAAAATCAACAAGAAATTGATGGGGGTAATGAATGTACCTGGGGTCCGGTGCCTGCGAGATAAAAGGACCATCCTTCCAGGATTCTAGAATCCTGAGCTGAGTTTTGACTATCTGCTGCATCAGCCTTCCCTGCCAGTGATGTAGTTACAAGAACTAGAGCTGAGGTCAAACGAGGGCTCAGTAGGTGGAAGGTGCTATAACCAGTACACGCTTGGTCTATTGGGAAGACATCTGGCCAATAGCTGTACGTCACCAATTAACATGCTGAGTGGCTGTTTTAGGCAGTATACTGGCCCCCAAAGATGTCCTCATCTTAGTCCTTAGAACTGTGATATGTAACCTCAGTGGTAAAGGGAACTTTGCAGATGTGATAAAGGGGCTTGAGATGGGAAGATTATCTTGGATTATCTGGTGGGCCCCATGTAATGACAAGGGGCATTTTGGGGGATGTGGGAGGCAGGGAAGTTAGACTTAAGATGTGATAATGGAAGCAGAGTCAGGGACATAGATGTCTGTTTGAAGATGCTGCCCTGCTGGCTCTGAGGATGGAAGAAGGAGCCATGAGCCAAGGAATGCAGGTGGCCTCTGGAATTTGGAGAAGCCAAGTGTTAATGGACTGAATTGTGTCCCTCACACCTGCTGAATTCATATGTTGAAGTCCTTACCGCCAGTACCTCAGAATGTGATCATGCTTGGAGATACGGTCTTTGCAGAGGAAATTAAGTTAAAATGAGGTCACTAGGGTGGCCCCCAATCCCATATGACTGATGTCCTTATAAGAAGAGGAAGATTTGGACAAAAACAAGGACAAAGGGAAGACGATGTGAAATACAAAGAGGAGATGGCCATCTACAAACTAGGGAGAGGTCTGGAATAGATCCAGATCCTTTCCTTAAGGCCTGCAGAAGGAATCTACACTGTTGACATCTTGATCTTGGACTTCCAGCCTCCAGAACTGTGAGACAATACTTTTCTGTTGTTTAAGTCTCCAGTCTGTGGTATTTTGTTACACAGCCCTAGCAAACTAATACACCAAGGGAATAAATTCTTCCCTGGAGCCACCATAAGGTGATAAAGGCGTGTTGACACCTTGGTTTTAGCCCAGTGGGACCTACATTAAACTTCTGACTTCTAGAACTGTCAGGTAATAAATTTAGTTCTTTTAAGTTGCAAGTTTGAGGTAATTTGTTATAGAAATAATATGGAGGCTGTGGGTTTAATGTGTGTTTTTTGAGGGCAGAGCACATATGGGGCCAGAATGGGACCACAATGGATATCATCAGTGAGTGGCCAATTTAGGGATGAAAAAGCTATTGGCCTGGAGGTTTCATGATCTGGATCTTAGGACTTGATCTTTGTGCTCCATTTTATCTACTGGTACCACTTGTTTGTTCTACCACGCTTTTAAGGTAATAAATTCAGCCTATTCTTTTACATGTTCTATGTGGCTTATTATTTCTTTGTAGCTCAGCATGTCTTCTGGATTATGCCATATGCTTACTCACTGCCTGTGGTTAACACATTAGTTTACTTAACACATCAATGCATTTTACCTGCTTTGTATAAGCCACTAGCTTCCTATCTATGTAAGTAATATGTTCTTTGAGTTCCATCCATCCCATCTATTTTCCTCCTATAATTGTACCAAATATTTAAAAATAGTATAGCAAACACATGTTACAGCTCCTGTATTCCCAGGGTGCTAATACATGAACCATATTTGCATTTAGAAATAGAGGGCTCTGTACACAGCACCATTCCTGCCATCATCCTGACATTGGTTTGGGGAAATTCTGTGGCACATGAAAGTTATCAATCTCCTCTTCCTTCTTCTTCTTCCTCCCCAGTTAAGATCTTCTTTAAGACCCTGGTCACTGTGTATTGTCTATGGTTATTTCCAAGCTACGTTGGCAGAGTTGAACATCTGCGACACAGATCATCTGACCCCAAACATAAAATATTTCCTGTCTTATGGAAGAAGTTTGCCTACCCCTACACTCGAGCCCTATGAAAGAAATATTACTATTTCAATTTCCAATTTGAAGAAGCCAAGACTCTGGAAGGCTATTTACTTTCCTAAGGTCCGCAACAAACTGGAGATGGGCCATGCCAGGGTTCAGCTTCAGAACCTGGCTGTTTCCAGCTCACCATGCTGCTTTGGGGGAACTTGTCTTTAGCTTGTCTGGTCTACTCCTGCCTTAAAAAGGTGATTTTGACCTGTCTTAATGACCTAATTATGTTTCTGATCTCTCTTCCAACTTGGCAAACTTACATCCAATACATCATACTTGTTTGGGCCTTAGCTATCTTCTGATTTATTATGAAGCCAGTAAATAGTTCTTTTACTCTGTCATTTGAAGTTGTTGATGAGAGAGCTAAGGTTGTGTTGGGTAAAAATGTGATCTGTGGCGTGACACTAGTCATGTATCCAGAGTGAATCATTTAAAGAAAAAAAAAAAACCTTTTTATGTTGAAATAATGAGATTTATAGAAGAGTTGGGAAGGTAGCCCAGGCAGTTCCTATATACCCTTCAACCAGCTACCCTTCCTGTCAGCATCTTATCTAACTATATAGCATACTTATCAAAATTGTGAAATTGATGTTAGTACAGTAGTATTACAGACTTTATTCTGATTTTACTGGCTTTTTCCACTAATGTCCAGGATACCATGTTGCATTTAGTCATGATCTCCTTAGTCTTCTCCAATCTATGGCAGTTTCTCAGTTTTCCCTTGTCTTTCATGACCTTGACTCTGCTGAAAAGTACCAGTCAAGTATTTCATAGAATGTCCCTCAACGGGACTTTGTCTCCTATTTTCTCATGATTAGACTGGGGTGATGGAGTTTGGGGAAGAATACATACCACAGAGATGAAGTACCTTTTTCATCGCATCTTGTCAGGAATACACAGCATCACTATGACTTATCACTGGTGATGTTAACTTTGGTCACTTGGTAGGGTGAATAATTTTAAATGATTAATCAACAATATTATGTCACACCCACTTTGTATTCAGCATGATCTTAGGCACTTACTGGGTGAGATAATTGAGAAATAGAATAAAAAAGAATTCACAGAAAGAGCCAAGGAAGAGTTTTATAACGTGTACAAGAAAATTATTAAGACCTCAAAGAGTTGACTAGAGAAAGACCAGACAGTTCATAAGGGAAGAAAAGTACACATTTAAAAAAATACATGAAAAAGTGTTTATCTTCATGGGTAAACACAATAATTATCATATCATTATAATATTCATTATAAATATGGAACACAAACAAAAATACTAATTGAATAGGTGGTATAACCAGTTCTTACCTATTATGATTACAATTATTTAAAAATATGTAGAGTAAAAAAGACCAAATCATAGAATAAATGTTAATAGTGATTGTCTTTGGATGATGAGTTTGTGCATGACTATTTTTTTTCTTTTGGTTTTTGTATATTTTTGGGAAAATTTAACACTAAGCTGTATTAACCAAAAGTCAAGTGGGGTAGGGGAAAGAATGCCTGCATTAGAGTCAAACCTGTTTTGAGTCCTTGCTCTGCTATTTAAAGGCCTCGTGAACTTGGGTAAGTTTGCGTCGCAGTCAACTTAGATCCTTAGATGTCAAATTAGAATCATGAAATAATTTTGCAGGTTGTTTGGGAGAAAATTAAGTGAAATTAAGGAAGCACCTGGCCCTGGTTATATTAAATAATATCTTTCTTAAAAGCCATGGAACCTGCTTTTGGGATTTTTTATAATCCCTTTATTTATTTATTTATTTATTTATTTATTTATTTATTTATTTATTTGGGAGGATTTTTATAATCTCTTTAGAGACAAGGTTGAAATACACTCATGGAATGAAGGGCTGGGAGGTGAGAGCCTCACTGTTGTAGGAGCTTGGGGGAGATGGAGAAAAGGGTGGAAGAAATCCAGGAATGTTCTCAGGAGTGGGTGGGACTTCAGCGTTCATTCAACAACCAACATGTCATATGTTGCCAGGCCCTGTTCTGATCATTTTGGATGCACACTCATTAAAATATTTATTAAGTGCTCACCACAGGCCAGGCATTGTTCTGGAAACTGGTGATAGAGGGGAGAACAGAATAGATGGAAGTACCTGCTTTCATGGAGCTCATATTCTAGTGGAGGGAGACAGATAATAGACGAACAGGCAGAGTATGTGTGGAGGAAAACACAGCAGGATGTGTGTATGTGTATGCTGTAATTTTAGGCAACGTTTTCTGCTTATGGGCTTTAAATGCATCATGGCACACCCCCCACCCACCTCCCCTTCGGCAACCCTCAGTTTGTCTCCTAGAGTTGAGTCTCTGATGCTTTGTCTCCCTCTCTGTTTTCATCTTTTTTTATTTTTCCTTCCCTTCACCTATGTTCATCTGTCTTTTTTCTTAAATTCCACATATGAGTGAGATCATATGATAATTGTCTTTCTCTAACTGACTTATTTCACTAATAATAATACCCTTTAGTTCCATCCACATTATTGCAAATGGCAAGATTTCATTCTTTTTGATGGCTGAGTAATATTTGATCATATATATCTATATATCTATATGTATATATATCATATCTTCTTTATCCATTCATCTGTCAATGGATATGTGGGCTCTTTCCATAGTTTGGCTATTGTGGGGTAATTGAGCGATGGGCATTAAGGAGAGCACTTGAAGTAATGAGCACTGGTTGTTATATGCAACTGACGAATCACTAAATTCTACCTCTGAAACTATAACACAGTATATATAAATTAAATTGAATTTCAATAAAAATTAAAAAATAAATATATCATTACACAAAAGTATTTTTCTGGTTTAGGAAATTAAAGTAGGGGCATAGACTCATAGAAGCCAAGGTCATCCCTTTCTCCCAACTCCATGACCCTCCCCTTTTAGAAACATGTATTTTCTGTACGTTTTTCGCGCCTTCAGAAATAACTCTTGGCCATTTTCTTCTGGTTGCAAATCCCCAAGGCGTGCACATTTGAATGTGTGCAGTGTATTATTTCTGCAGGTCCTCATTTCCTTTCCTTCCAAGTCTGCTCCGGCTTCCTCACCCAAGGTGCCTACTGACATTTAGGTTCTTTGTCTCAGGACCCCTGAATCCAGACACTGGCCAATCCTCTTCCAACAACATTTTGACCTAAGTTGTCCATAAGTTTTTTTTTTTTTTCTTGATTCCTTTCCTTCTTAAGGATGTCTTTAGCTGCCCTTGTTCTTAAGAGGTTGGTGTAGCCCTCTCTCTTTTACACTCTCTGGCTGGCTGTTGTCGTGCATGGGTGTGTGTGTGTGTGTGTGTCTGTGCATGTGTGTGTACATGTGGTGTGTAGGCACACATGCACGTGCACGGTGCAATGACTTTTTCTACAGAGACTGCTGGCTGGATTGAATGGGTCCAGCTCCCACAGGGAGGAGGACAGTTTCCTCCCCATGGGGCAGAGTTGCTCTGACCTAGCAGTTTAACTGCCTTGTTAGATGCTCATGTTTTTACTTCCCTTCCTGTTTCAGTTGGAATGAATCACATTTGAAAACATTTCCATCCTTTTAGTGACTACATTGAATAACACACAGTTTTCATTACTATTTACCGTAATCAAACTTAAATTTTTCTTTTTAAAATTAGCACAATTATTTCTATTATTATCTAGCTTTCTTCAGTCTGCATGCTTAGCTCCATAAAATGGATTCCTGCCTAGATTGATGGAGAAAGAGTCTTTTTTAATTTCCAGAGACTCAGAATTCATAAATGGGATAACAAAAACTATGGTGGAAGAGTGTAGATGATTGGCTAATAGATTGCTCCAAACTATTTTCAACGGACTTCCTCCTCAGCTCTCCTCCCCCAAACCATGCTCCTTAAAGGGGGTCTCCAACATTGAGCTTTTAATTAATATTTTACAACATTTCTTTGAAATGAGACAAATGCCCCAGGCTCTGTTAAATATGAGCTCTATCATTCCAAAAGAATATTGTCACCTGAAACTTCTACCCTCCTTGCCCTCACTCACATGCCCTTTGGATGGATAAAGGGAGGATCATTAAAAAACAGTGGAATTTTGAGACTGCTACAACATTCATGTTCCCGCTTTCTGAGGGGTTGGTGGCCACATGCTGCTGAGAAGCTGTTTCAAAGGGGAACTGGACTTACTTCCCTTTTAAGTGAGAGTTGCAGCATGAATGTAGATCAATCACAGTTTCTAGCACAGTCGTATCCTCTTTATGAGTGCACTTCCTCAAAGACCTCTGGGCATACACTGAATGTGTTAGACAGAGCCCTTTCACAATCCAGACGTGTTTTCTGAACAAATGCCAGACTTCCTGGGACTGCTGGTTACAATCCCTTACTCCACAAATATAGTGCATCTAAGATTGTCTGTCTGGATAATCTTCCCTTTTTAGTGTTTACTTAAAGTGGAAATGATGTTATCCAGGCCCTGGGTACGAATGAGATCATGTCATGAGGTCTCGTTCTGATGTTGTTTTCTCTCAGTTGTGTAGTGACATCAGGGTCTAAAGGCAGATGGGCAGCTTTGATGACATTTGGAAGTCCCTGCTGTTTCTAACCTCCCATGATTGTTGGGAAATCACTGGGGAAATGAGGATGCCATGTAAGGTGGTAGGTCAACCTGTGTGGTTACTCACAGGCATGGGAAGATACTGTGGAGCTATTATTAGTGTGCTCTGAAAAGACTTATTTATTCTAAAATAGATTTTATTTTTTAGAGAAGTTTTAATGCGCAGAAACACTGAGCAGAATGTATAGAGATTTCCCATATGTCTCCTGCCCCCACGCATACACAGCCTCTCCCATTATTGCCATCCCCACCTGCCCCAGAGTGGGACATTTATTATGACTGAGGAACCTACACTGACACATCATAATCATCCAAAGTCCATACTTTACATTAAGGTTCACTTTTAATGTATATTCTATGGGTTTTGACAAATGTATAATTATATGTATCCATCATTATAGTATCCTACAGGGTAGCTTCACTTTTTTTTTTTTTATGTGTTTTGCCTATCTACAGATTGAGAAGGTCCTATCTAAAAAGGTGAATGGCTGAATGCTACTTTTCTGCTAAAATTTTAGGTAGGAGGATGTTTTTCATGAAAGTCTCATGAATATGGATGTTCTCTGACAAAACGGTTCCATGACCATTTAGGTTTGGGAAATGCTGGGGAAAAATACGATGGAGTCATCAGTAGGGTATTGACACCACTATTCTGGTTCTGACATAAAATATATGTTGTCATCATTCGGCATCAGGGAAATACAAATCAAAACCTCAATGAGATACCACCTCACACCAGTCAGAATGGCTAAAATTAACAAGTCAGGAAACGACAGATGTTGGCGAGGATGTGGAGAAAGGGGAACTCTCCTACACTGTTGGTGGAAATGCAAGCTGGTGTAGCCACTCTGTAAAACAGTATGGAGGTTCCTCAAAAAGTTGAAAATAGAACTGCCCTATGACCCAGCAATTGCACTACTGGGTATTTACCCCAAAGATACAAATGTAGTCATCTGAAGGGGCATGTGCACCCCAATGTTTATAACAACAATGTCCACAATAGCCAAACTATGCAAAGAGCATAGGTGTCCATCAATGGATGAATGGATAAAGAAGATGTGGTATATATATAATGGAATATTATGCAGCCATCAAAAAGTGAAATCTTGCCATTTGCAATGACGTGGATGGAACCAGAGGGTATTATGCTAAGTGAAATAAGTCAATCAGAGAAAGACAAGTACCATATGATCTCACTGATATGAGGAATTTGAGAAACATGACAGAGGATCATAGGGGAAGGGAGGGAAAAATGAAACAAGATGAAACTGGAGGGGGAGACAAGCCATAAGAGACTCTTAATCTCAGGAAACAAACTGAGAGTTGCTGGAGTGGAGGGCAGGGGAGGGATGGATTATGGTGAGTGCTGTGAATTGTGTAAGACTGATGAATCACCGACCTGTACTCCTGAAACAAATAATACATTATGTTAATAAAACAAAACAAAAAACAAATATATGTTATCCAAATTAACTCAATTATCTAACTAAAACTAAATTTCATTTCCGAGAAATTGATGGAAAAAACCAACCAAGGACATCCTAACCATGTGTCCTCATACCTGTTTTTAAATGAGCATCCCCTTAAGAGTTTCATCCACTCATTTGTTTATTTGTTCATTTAATAAATATCTATTCTGTGTCTTGTCTGTGCCCTTAGGGACACATAGCCCCTTAACACAAGGAAGAATGTGGCAGAGGTGGCTAGTAACCATGGCTGTCTGTCCTTTAGTCATGTTGAGTGCATGGCAATGCAAGACAAAGACTGTTTCCCAGCTTCCCTTGCAGTGAGAAGTGCCATGTGACTACATTCTGGTCCAAGGGATGTGACCTTGAGGTTCTGTGTGCAGAGCTGTCACTTGGCCTTTATGCATTGGCCTAGGTCTACATGCGTTGGCCTAGGTCTATACAAGTCAATAACTGGCAAAACGGAAGCCATGTGTTTGGAATGGCAGATCAACAAGATAGAGCCTGGGACTTTGAGGCTATGGAGGATGACAGCAGCTTTGACATATGTATGATGAGACCATTATGTGAAAGAAAGAAACTTCTATCAGCTGAAGTCCCTGTTACTATGGCCTTCATCATGGCAGCCAAACCAGTCACCCAACTGACCCAGAATGAATTTCTGGTGATCGGACATTGTCATAAGATTGGATAGTTGAGATATTTAGGAGCCTTGTAAGTCAAATGGTATACAGTGACCATCTCAGTTTATACAAAAGGCCTGAATATAGGAAGGGAATTTTTTTTTTTAAGATTTTATTTTTTTGAGAGAGAGAATGAGAGAGAGAGTGCACACGAGAGGGGGGAGGGTCAGAGGGAGAAGCAGACTCCCCACTGAGCAGGGAGCCCAATGCGGGACTCGATCCCGGGACTCCAGGATCATGACCTGAGCCGAAGGCAGTCGCTTAACCAACTGAGCCACCCAGGCGCCCTAGGAAGGGAATATTAACAATTTCTTCAACTTCTCATTTCCACACATTGAAGGAAGAAAAGACCCAGGTAACTGAAGTTCCTTTAGGTGATAGTGGAGAGAGGCACAGATTCTTTTTACTATTTTAGCTAACAAATCTAGAGAAATAAGGTCAACTTTTTGTATTACAGTCGAATTTTTCCAGTTAGCTCAGGGTGTGCAGGCACTTGACATGGATCCAAAGGTTTTAAAATATCCCAAATCTATTTTCCCAATTCTTCTATATATCTTTGTGAAACCAATTCTGGCCCTGTAAACTTCTTTTCACCAACACACTACCTCTATCCACATAGTGGGCTTAGGTAAACACACAAGTATATATTTAGATGTGGGTTAAGCATGAAATAGCTTTTACTTCTTAAATAAGGAAAATAAAAACCTCGATTCATTAGTAAATGGGACATTTTAGATCTGAGTAGACAAAAAGGACCATGTGAAAATGTGCTAAGCTTCCACATAGTTAACAAGATGTCACTTTATGAGAGAATTTTCATAATTAATGAACCAGTTCAATTTGCTCTGCCATTTGACTTTGATTAATACGTCGTGAAGTATTCCCACTGGGACTCTATCCAGTTGGTTTGGGAAGCTCTTATGTCTATATCCTGTGTATGTGCATGGATCAAAGTGCTGGCATCCAATACCTGCCTCATTAGGTCAGGGAACAGCCATGTCACTCAGTGACAATGCCTGAGGTCCTGCAGCAAACCACCACATGGCCCAGATGGACAAACCCACAAGCAACAAACACAAAATGCAAGCCAAAACTATTGGGAGAAGGGATTTGACCATTTGACTATTTTATGGGGTCTTAAAAGGAGAATTTACGTAATTAAACTTTTATTCCTAATTCTGGCATGGATTTGGCAGACCGGGTGAAACGATCTTACTATCATCTTTACACCATCTGATTAAAATTTGCTTCATTGCAAATTTGGTTTATGGGAATAAATTATTTATATGACAAGCTGTAGCAATCAGTGTCTGGTCAGTGCATTTTTCTGTTTAGAAACCACTATTGGCATTTCAAAAAAGGAATTTAATACAGAGAATTTGTAGTACATATGAGAGGGATGGAGGTGTAAAAATGGGGAGATTAGTAACTGCAGGAAGCCACCATCCTCTTAGGCTTGAAGAAACCAAGGGGAACATGCTGGACTCTCCCCTTAAGCTGGCTGAGCCACAAAAGTTGTTGCTGTAAGACTGAGCTGTCTGAGCAGAAGCTCAGAAGCCACACTTGCCAGCCTGCTGCTGGGGCTAACCATTGCCAGAGGCAACCTAGAAGGTGAAAAAATAGCACCTTCTTCACTCCCACCTTTCAGTTTGCTACTGGTGACTCCCACTGGTGGAACCCAATGGAAAGCTGGTTGGCAAGGGAAATGTAGTTTCCGGGCTTTCTGCCCCAGGGTCAGAGAGCAAGATAAAGAAGGGAGGGTGTTGTGGAGTTGAGAACTAAGAGACTCTAGTCAGCATCCAGTTTCCAAGGACATATCCTATATAGATTTTTAAAATCATTTCATATTTTAAAATCATGGTAAGTGTACTCTTTAATCTCCATCCTCTATTTCCCCCTTCCTCCCCACCTACCTCCCCTCTGGTAACCATCAGTTTGTTCCCTATAGTTAAGAGTCTGTTTCTTGGTTTGTCTGTCTCTCTCTTTTTTCCTTCTTGCTCATTTTGTGTCTTAAATTCCACGTATGAGTGAAATCATATGGTATTTGTCTTTCTCTGACTGACTTATTTCACTTAGCATAATACCTGTAGGTCCATCCACGTCATTGCAAATGGCAAGATTTCATGGCTGAATAAAAGTTATATATATAAAACCTCTTCTTTATCCATTCAACTATTGATGGACACTTGGGCTGTTTCCATAATTTGGCTATTGTAGATAATGCTGCTATAAACATAGGGGTGCATGTATCTCTTTAAATTAGTGTTTTGGTATTGCTTGGGCAAATACCCAGTAGTGTGATTCCTGGATCATAGGGTAGTTCAATTTTAAATTTTTTGAGGAAACTCCATGCTGTTTTCCATGTCCTATACAGATTTAAAGTAGTTGCACAGTACTTGGTTAAGTTAATAAATGAGATAACATTTTATTATTAGCCAAGATATCACATCTTTAAGTCCATCTCTATAAAATTATATAAAATTACAATCTAGCATATACATACAATTCTGAAGTTGTATGGATGCTAGTAGATATATATTTTAAATTTTCATGTTAGTATTTATTCACATAGTTATCCAATTGGCTTTACTGGTAAGAAATACGACTGAAACTATCATTTACATCCATGCCTTGACCATGCCAATCTTGTCTTTCTACAATGACCAAAAAGGAACACATTTAAACAGAAAAGGTAGTGAAGAAATTAGATGAAACTTGGTTTACACCTTATGTATCTCCCATTGCATGTAAGAACCCAGGTGGCCCCTTCCCTGGGCAAACAGCTATAATCTCAAAGGCAACCCCAGCCCCACAGTACGTTGGAGAGATGTACAATGCTATAGGGACCCATTGCCTCCTGGTGGGCTTCTGGTGGTCAAAGCAAGTCAAGGACATTTGAGGGAACAGACACAAGCTTTTGCCCTCTTTGTGGCCCAGTGGTGTTAGATAAGAGAGCCATTAATAAAAAGGAAAAAAAAAGAAGCACTTGTTGGTCTTGGTGGCATTGTCCAAACAGGACTGGGTAATTTTCTGTTATGAATTCATTCCTAATCTCTTCATGTGGGTCTGGGAAATGTGTCTGGAGGGCATTTTCCTCCCTGGTTGGAGGTGACTTATCAGATTGTCAATTACTGTCATTACAAGCCCAATCACATAGCTGGGAGACCGAGGTGATTGCTCACTCCTAAGCAGCACGGGACAAGCGGGAGCAGTTGAGACCACACTGAGAGGCCAGGGAACTGCAGACAAGTAATCTGCTGGGGAAAAAGCCCCCTTTGATCTTCATACCAGACAGCAATTTCAGCAGAAGCAGAGTCGAGTTGGTATTTTTTTTTATTGCAGTGGGACCGGCACCATCGACTTGGCTGAGTGGGGGTTGCTGGGAGGAAGTCAAGTTATCTTTAGCTTACCTGAATCTTAAGCACTGCAATGAAAAAACTTCATGATTTTCTTAAATAGAAATGGTCTAAATATTTAATAAAGGCAAATAATTTGTTACTTGATGTTTTGAATCATGTGGCCAATTTCAGCTCATTTGTAATATTGGAGGCTTGCCTGGCAACTTAAGTCTGGTAATGGCTACTTTCTTTTTAGTCCTTGTGGTGGACTGCAAAAATTCAATCATTTTCAATAAATTTCACTACAGTGCTTGCCTTCAGATTTCCCTGGAAGCATCCATGATCAGCCTCCAGGGAGAAAACAGATCTGTATGTGTACTCTCAGAAATGCTTCTGTGTTATTGTTATGCCAATTTGAAAGACCAGAAAGGCTGAGTGGTCCAAGGAAGAAAGTGGGTTTGGACAAAGGGCATTTGCTCCTGTCTTTTGTGCTGGTTACAAGACAAGCATCTCATCACAAGGCATTCTGACATGGTCAGAATCTGCAGATGACTCAGTTCCTTTGGAAAAGTTTAACAGAAGCTGCAAGAGGACCCGTCTGTGAATCTTTCTGGTTAAGCACTAACTCGGTTCATCATAATTTACTAGTTGTGGAATCATGGTCTTCTTTTGAACTAAATAAGTTATGGTTTCTCTAACTGGACAGCATGTAGGGTGTTTATGATAGCCACTATTATTTTGATCTTCAGCATGCACCTTCAGGTTCTCACTAAACAAATATTGAACGAATGAACAAAATGAATTTTTGCTTATGGCTATTGATTTCCTGGTAGAACTCCCTTTTTTCTAGTGTCTACAGGAAATGTCTTCCTCGCTGTGTGTGTGTCTGCCAGGCTTGCCAGTTCTAAGTCCGCCATGGGAGGGGTTGTGTTCACAGGAACATACCATGTGACATGTCAGGCAGATCAAAGCAGGGATTTCAGGGCTGACTACAAGGGGAAATGGTTAGTAATTAATAAAAGGATGTGGAATTGGTCATGTTGACTGAAAGAGCCCAGAACCTTGGCGAAATGTTTCCAGAGGTTGCCAAGATAAAAAGAGTGGCTCGGCTGAGTTATGTACTGGTGAAACTTGGAGGTGTTAATGCCACTGGGTGAGGGGAGCAGAGGAAGAAGTTTACTTTCACCCAGGCCATGGGATCACAGATTAGAAGAGCCTCTTCAGCTTTGGCCTTAGTTTTAGTTTGTTTTTAAATGGAGCTTTTAGGGGCCATAGGGTACGTAAAGAAATGTGATAACGATGTTTAATTCTGAGAGTCAAGCTGTGGTTTCTCATTGGCCATATCTGGATTTTCGATGTTTCATGTCAGTATGTTTTTTTTTCCAGATTTAGGATCAAAGCAACTTTTCCCTTGCACTTGTTCAACAACCCCCCCCCCCAACACACCCACCCATGTGCAGTCTAATGCATCGATGAAACCAAATAAAGCCCTGCATGAGTCTGCTGGCTTTCCACCATAGCTGTAGCCACTGTATACTTTTTTGGTGGCTTGGTGGTGAGAAGTAGAATGTGGGAAGGGGAGGCGACCCAGATAATGGGCATTGGGAAAGAATGTATTAGAGGTGGGTCCCATCTCAGCAAGGGACTGGTGAGTATGCCCAGGCAGGTCTCAGCTGATAAGGCTGAGAGCTACAAAAGCTCTGGATGCAGCTCTCTGTCTCTGTCTCTGTCTCTGTGTGTGTATGTGTGTGTGTTCTTGGGAGTTGGCAAATCATGGAACCTCTAAAGAAAATTTCCACTGATTGTCTGAGACTTGTGAGCTTATAAATTGCCTCATTGAGTTTTTAAGCCATTTTCCCAAGGGAGTGATGATGTTTGATCCCTTTTGCAATCTTTGCAGATATCTCAGGGCATGAGGTCTCTGCAAGGAATAGATACTATTGATCCTAACCAAGTGGCAGTGCAGTGTCTTAACTTCTGAATGATTTTTTCCCCCTTGTTCTTTGCCGTCCTTCAGGCCCCTTCCAGCTCCTGCCAATCTGCTCCAAAAAGACCAATGCCATGGACAACATGACTAGTTGGGAAAGAGTTGGGGGGCAGCATTGGACTTGGCTGATTCATCTTCAGTGGTTTAGAGTGGAGTTGAGTTCCCAACCTTGCAGCAGACTTCAACTTTATGGGTAAGCTTGTATGTCAAGAGTGGTTTGAAGTAAATATGACAGATGGTTAAGTAATAAGCAATTATGGGCACTGGGAACAAGGGTGTTGGTAAATTTCTCTTTACTCATCTGTAATTTCAAAACACAAAAATGTCTGTTGAGGGACTGGAAGGCCGATGTGGAGAGTGGTAAGAAATGACACCCAAATGTATGCTGGGTACCTTTAGGTCTTTACAAAGAAATATCCACATCTCCTGTGTGGGATACAGGAGATCATTTATCATTTTCCACAGAATGCCACATAGTAACACCCTAAAACTCAGTGGCTGAAAACTATAAGTAATTGTGATTGCTCGTGTGTCTGCAGACATGGCTGGTTGGCTGGGATGGCCCTGCTCCAGCATCTTTCATTCTCCTCTGGGGATGGGAGGATAAGCACTGGGTAAACCGAGGCATGTTCTTCCCAGTGATGGTGGAGGTGAAAACGGGAAACAGAAATGCATGAGGTTGCTCAGGCTTAGGCTTGGAAGCAGTGCCCTTGCCTTCCACCCACATGCCACGGCCAATGCAAGTCACATGGCTGAGCCCAAAGTCGACAGGCAAGAAAATACAGTCTGCTCACGACAAGCCTAGGCAGGAGTGTGAATGCAGAGAGACAGGTTAAAATTTGGCCAATTGTAAGAGAGAGAGAGAGAGAGAGAGGGAGAGACTCCCTTCTACATATAAAATAATATCTTTATAAATATAATTTATAATATAATGATTCCATCTATATATGAGCCTATATCATATGGATATGTGATTCTAGCGAGAATGTTCATATCTGGCTTTCCCAGAGTTCTTTTTCGTTCTATCACTCTGATATGGTTGAGGTGTTTGTGGCTGCCCTATTGGAATAGGCTCTCTCTTGGAAAAGAAACAACATCCTAAACATTTCATCTGTGATTTTATTTTCAATTCCCCAACTACTGGCATGTCCCAGCCAGCTTCCTGGTTGGGAGCCTCAGTGGTTTTCAGGAGCAGTCCTCCTAGGTTGATCTGGAAAAGCTGGGCTATGTTTCAGCCAGAGATGAGAATCTTTCTCTGAAAGTCTTAGAAGTAAGGACATTTTGTTTCCAGATACGAAATAGTACTACATCTGGGCCAGCCATCTCTATCCCCACCTACTCCTTGAGGTCCTCCCAGCAGGGGTGTGGCTGTCTGCTGCTCTCCTTGCCTAGGACCCCCCGCCCCCCGCAACCTGGTAGCATGCAACAGGCCACTGGATGCACCATGAGGGCAGTATGTAGCAGCCAACATGGTCTGTCCTCTTCTGTATCAACTGGGCAATGTCCTGATAATGTAGGGAAAACATTGCACTTCACAGCAGTTTGTTGGCTCTCAGTAAATACTAAGGAATGGAGAGCACTTTTCAAAGCACTAGGAAAACTCTCTGGGGGTGGGGAGGGCAAAGAACCAGTGCCCACAGGAGAATCAGAGAGTGCTGATGGCAGGGAGGCATGCTGATGTGGCAGCAGGTAAGTAGGAGCCGTTTCAGATGGGGTGGTGGGGAGGGAGGGAGGGATGGCTTCTCTGAGGGGATAATGTTTATTTTTTTATTTTAATTCCAGTAGAGTTAACATGCAGTGTTACATTAGTTTCAGGTGTACAGTATAGTGATTCAACACTTCCATCCATACATCACCAGGTGCTCATCACAAGTGCACTCCCGAATCCCCATCACCTATTTCCCCCTGCCCTCCCAGCCCCCTCCTCTCTGATAACCATCAGTTTGCTTCCTATAGTTAAGAGTCGGTTTCTTGGCTTGTCTCTCTCTCAAGGAGATGCCATTTAGTGAGTTCATGTAAAGACCTGGGGGAATAGATTTCCAGGTAGTGAGACCGGCAGGTGTAAACATTCCAAGGGAGTAATAATCAACCCTAAAATCTCCAACTTCCAAAGACAACCTTCTCTGATGCACCCATACCATCTGGTCTTTTCAAAGGAAATATTCTTTTTTAAAAAATTTAATTTAATTTTATTATGTTCTGTTAGTCACCATACAATACATCATTAGTTTTTGATGTAGTGATCCATGATTCATTGTCTTTCAAAATACTTTCGGAGCCCATGAATTCACTAGGGCCTACTTCCAAAGGGACTGGTTATTTATTTATTTATTTTTTAAAATAGATTTTACTTCTTTTTTTTAAAAGATTTTTTATTTATTTATTTGAGAGAGAGAGAATGAGAGAGAGAGCACATGAGAGGGGGGAGGGTCAGAGGGAGAAGCAGACTCCCTGCTGAGCAGGGAGCCCGATGCAGGACTCAATCCAGGGACTCCAGGATCATGACCTGAGCCGAAGGCAGTCGCTTAACCAACTGAGCCACCCAGGCGCCCTAGATTTTACTTCTTAGAGGAGTTTAGGTTCATAGCAAAATTGAGCAGAAGGTACCGAGATTTCCTGTATGCCCTCTGGCTTCTCCTGCCTTCCCCTTCATGCATAGCCTCCCCCATTAGCAATATCCCTCATCAGAGTGGCACATTTGTTCCAGTTGGTGAGGCTACATTGACACACCATTATCACCCAGAGTCCATAGTTCACCTTAGGGCTCATTCTTGGTGGTGTGCATTCTATGGGGTTTGGACAAATGTATAATGACACGTATCCACCATTATACTGGAGACGGAGTAGTTTCACAGCCCTAAAAATCCTCTGGTTGGTTATTTTCAAGTACAATGAAACCTCACAGATGTCATTTATGTAGCAAAAGAAGAACAAAGGAAAGCGGCAAGTACAGCTTTTTTTTTTTTTTTCTCTCTTTCTTTAAGATTGTAAAGGTCTTTGACGCGTGGAAGGCAGGCTTTTATTAACTAGGCATTTGTATCATAAACATAATTCCCAGACAAGCAGGAAAGTCCCAGAATTCTGAGTCACTGATGTTTCAATAGATGTTTTGTAAGGCCAAGCATTTGCTTTTACAAATAAAGCATTGATGAACTAAACAGTTGCTTGAAATGAACTGGGCAAGTTTTATAATGTGCACTTGGCCTTCAGAAGACAGTCCTGTGATTTATAACAATTTTTCCCTCTTTAATCTGCATTCACATTACAAGAAAATCTCTCTTTTTTTGCTGCCGGTCTTAGTCAGTGCCCAGTGTGAAGGAGACCTGTATCTGCAAATTACAAAAACTTCATGTGGAAAAACAACAGAGTCACCTGATAGATGCTAAATATCAGCCCTTGGTTTGCGGGATATGCAGCTGCGGTGGTCTTCTCTTGTGGTGGGAGTTATAAGAAAATGAGAAAAGATTCTGTTTGTGAAACACAGTTTTGTCAGGAGTATGGTCAGGATGGTTTATTTCTTATTCCAGTTTGCTGCTAACACAGCTGGGATGTTTTAATGCATTTTGTGCACTTCAATAATAGAAAGGTGTAGAAATAGAACTGGAAAGAGTTCAGAGAGGGGCAGAGAATCAGGTATGTGAGGCTCCAGGCTATGATTTATACTTACAAGACCTAATACCTCATGAGGACTTTGCTTTACCAACAGCAAATGATGGGAAACACTAGCTATCTGCACATACTTGAAGGGAATGTGAGTCCAAAAAAGAGGGCAATTTAGCTTGATATAAAGGGCTGGAGTTGGGTTGGAGACTCAGTGGGTAGAAGTGGGGGAGGTAGGAAAGCCTCCTTGTGGAACTAAGGTCATAAAATTTCAAATTAAAATACCCACATCATGGGCTTAAATACCTCTTTCCCCCACTGCCTTGCCCCCTGCCCAAACTTCCCATTTTCTTAACCATTCCAAACGGATAATTCTTTGACTCAAACTGTCCATTTGGGTGAAGAAGTCCACTCCAAGAGACCCCCATTATGGGAGAGGAGGGGCTCCAGCTGTCTGTCCCAGGAGGCTGGGGAGGAACAGAACCATGGGCTGAACATGTGGGCATAGCTCCTTTAGCAATGAGGAATCTCTGACTCCTTTTCTGTTGTTTGATGGGATTGGATTAACTCTCCACCCTTGAATCTGTAGGTCCGGGAGTGGGTCTTAAAGCTCATCTGCTTTCACTTGATGCAGGACCTCTCTGTAATAGTAATAGTGACTGACAGTCCCTTGCCTCTTGTTTGAGGGCTTCTGGTGATGGGTAAGCCAATGTTTCATGAGTCAGCTCATTCACTGATGTTTGTTCTAGGTCCAATATATACAAGCATGGCAGTCCAGTGTAATCACCTGGTGAATTTTACAAAATCTTTACAGCCTGGGGCCCACCCTCAGTGACTATGATAGAACTGTTCTGGGGAGGATGTTGGCATCACTATTATTTATTTATTTTTTAAAAATTTTGTTTTATTTTATTATGTTATGTTAGTCACCATACGGTACATCATTAGTTTTTGATATAGTGTTCCATGATTCATTGTTTTTGTATAACACCCTGTGCTCCATGCAATACGTGCCCTCCTTAATACCCGTCACTGGGCTAACCCATCCCCCCACCTCCCTTCCCTCTAAAACCCTCAGTTTGTTTCCCAGAGTCCATAGTCTCTCATGGTTCCTCTCCCCCTCTGATATCCCCCCCCTTCATTTTAAAACTCTTCACGTAATGCCGATAGGCAACTGAGGTTGAGAGCATGAATGCTGTCCTCTGGAGCTAAGTCCATTTCCTCTTTGACATGACAGTCTTTGAGACATAGGAAGCTGATAACCCACCCCTCAGTCGATATCACTTCCCTAAGGCTTTCTCGTCTCCAGCTGAAGTCACTCATTTTCTTCAAAGTTACTCCTGTGATGTGGTTTTATTTCCTCACCATGCTGATCATAAGCTACATTGTCTGGATGCCACTTACAGTGTGTGTCTCTTCCTGCTTTTGTTTCATTGTGAGCTTGCTGTCAACTAAATCCCCTCAATTTTCTCCTGTAAAAGGCTTACAGCTTAGTGGAGGAGACTAGCTTGCCAGCCCCGTCCTGTAATTATAAAATTGATTTCTAAAGTCTAAATGCAGGAATTTTCTTGACTCTTACCAAATTTAATTTTGTTGGGTTACCTATTTAATCCTGTCCTCCAAAATTACTGGTAAGTATCACCTGTTTGGTAAGGCATCTGTATATTTTTACCGATGTTAATAATAGCAGGAACAATAATAGACTCTACTTATTGACTGTGAGCACTTTATTGACTGTAAACACTTATTGACTGGAAACACTACCAGAATGGATCAAAAGAATCAAAATAGAGCCCTAGCTTCTATGGGATCACCAACTAAGTGTTTTTATGGAAAAGGAAGAATGCTCAGGGGCAGAAACAAGAACCCACAGGATGGAACTAAGAGGCACTGACTGGGTAAGTAATGGGTCCTAGAAAGAACATTACAACATCTATGCAGGTGGAGCGTGGGACTGCTTTGGACCTTTGTTGACTGTGTGCCTCCTCTCTCTCTCTTGTTTTGAATGGGAGCATCTATTGTGGGTATTCTGTGTGTGGAGTGTGTGTGTGTATGTGTGTGTGTGTGTGTGTGTATTGGGGGTCTCTATAGTCCACAGTATTCAGATGGTGATGAACAGTACTCCATGAGTTGTGTACGAAGAGCCACACACAGGGAACTTCAGTTACACTTGGACATGACTTAGAGGGATGAGACATTTGGCAGATCTGAAAGGGAGAGTATATTTTGCATGGGTAAGGGATGTGAATAATATGTGCCCAGAGGCAGATTGAATCTGGGCTCTATAACTGACCAATAGAATATGGTGAATGAACACTGCCAGTTTTCAGGCCAAAGCTTTAACAAACTGGCAGCTTCTACTTCCTACCTCTGGAGATGCTTATTCTTGGAATCCAAGCCACCATGTTGAGAGGAAGCCCAAGCTGCCCCTGGAGAGGCTCTTGTGGGGAAGATCCAACAGCCAGAACATTTGGCAGCCTTGTGAAGAGTCGCCTTGGCAGAACTTCCCCAGCTTACCCCAGGTGGGCCAGAGATGAGCTTTCCCTGCTGAAACCTGCTCAGAACCAGATTCATTTATATAGCATATCATTGTTTTAAGCCATTGAGTTTGGAGGGATTCCTTTTCCAGCAGTAGGAACAGCACCAGGCACTGGGCTAGTGACTTTTCATGACAATGACAATGCTATGACATAGGTATTATTTTCTCCTCCTGGTAGATGAGAAGACTGAGTTTCAGTGAGTTTGGTAACAGCCTAAGATCACACAAGTAGTAACTGGCATTACTGGGGTTGAAACTGAGCAATGTATCATTCTTTTAACCTCTAAAATCCCAGGTAAGACAGGACCGAGGGCAAGACAGTCATGCAGCCACTGGACAGAGCACTCTCTGTGGAGAGCAAAATAAAGAAAACATAGTCTGTTAAAATGAATTCCAGGTAGTTTAAGGAACTAAATATAAAAACACTAAACTACAAAAGTATTAGAAGAAAATCTGGAAGGTCTTCAAGTTGTTAATGCTTGTGCATAAGAAATCTACTGGTTTCATATCTGATATTACTTTTAATAGGTCTGCCAATTCTCTTGGGATCACAAGTTGTCTACATATAGGGAAATTTTTATTTATTTTTTGTCCACAATTTATACCTCTTATTTCTTCTACTGTTCTTTCTTTTAAAATAGGACCTATAATGCAGAACAATGATGAATAATAGTTATGACAGTTGTCTTGTTCTCGACCATAATGGAAACTTTCTAATCTTTCATTATTCAGTATGACATTTCCTGTGAGTTTCTCCCTCAGTTACATGATTTTACATCCTTTCTTAGTGTAGTAAGAGGTTTTTTTAAAATTTGGAAATAGTACAGAATTTTATCAAATAAATTTTTGGTGTGCATTGAGATGAACATAATGTTTTGTCCTTACATCTGTTGTAGTTGACTGCATCATAAATTTCCTAATGCTGAACCACTTTGCATTTCTAGGTGAATTCTGCTTGGCTAGGATTAAAAAATAATATATTACTGAATTTGATTTTCTAATATAATTTTTAGTATTTTAAATCTATGTTCACATATTCATAGGTGACTTTGGCCTATAGCTTCACTTTATTTCTATATGCTAACCTTGTCTGGTTTTGGAATCACAGTGATGCTACCTGTGTTGAATGAGTCTGGAATCTCTCTATTTTTGTGTACTTTCAGATAGATACATAATTTAAGGATTATCACTTGCTTCAAGGAATAGAAATCCCTATAAAAGTACTTGTTCAGAGTTCCTTTGTTTTTTAAGAGGATTCCAGCTTTTACTACCTTTTCAATTTTTAAAAGGGTATTAATTTATCTACCTTACTCTCAGTTTTTACCCTTTCTGGGATGAAGTTTGATTAATTCATATTTTTGTAGAAAATCACATACTTACTGAGATCAGTATTACTTGCTTTTATTCAATAAAGTCTCTTATCTAAAATTATATCCCCTTTCTCATTGTTAAGTTAATGAATATTTGGAATATTAATTCCAAATTAATAATTTAGAATTAATTTATTTCTCATTCCTATCCCAAACACAACTAGAACCTTAGCATATTTTCACTCCCTCCCTTCCTTCCCCTGTAGACATCTTCTCCCATATAGAGATCTTCTGGGATTTTAGTTGCAGATTATTGTTAAAAATTTAAAAACTTATTTCCAAACTATGTTTTATTGGTTTATCCATTTATTGTTGATTCTTGGGTCCATATCTTTCCCTTTCTTTAAAAAGATTTTATTTATTTATTTGAGAGAGAGAGAGAGAGGAGGGGCAGAGGGAGAGGGAGAATCCCAAGCAGACTCTGCACTGAGCATGGAGCCCGAGGCAGGGCTGGATCTTACAACCTCGAGACCATGATCTGTGCTAAAATCAAAAGCCAGATGCCCAGCTGACTGAGCTACCCAGGTGCCCCACATCTTTTCCTTTTTGAATTAATTTCCCTTTTTTTCTAATTTACTAAGACCTGTGTGTGATTCTTTTTTTTTTCCCTATGTGTGATTCTTTAAATGTCTGTGAAAATACCTTTATTTTGTTTTTCATTTTCAGTGCTAATTTGGATGGGAATCAGATTTTAGCTTCAAAATAATTCCCCTCAGAACTTTTAAGGTATTACTCTATTGTCTTTTAACCTCAAGTATTGTCAAGACGTTCATTCATTTTAGGTAGCCTATTTTATTCTCTCATGAAGCATTTAGGATTTTCTCTTATCCTCAGACTTCTGAATTTTATAACAATGTTTCAAAGGGAAGGTAGGTCTTTTGGCAGATGATGAATATTTTTAATTCATATGTTTCTTCAGCCTTGGGAAATTTTCTTTTTGTTTCTTGATTACTTGTTCTTCTCCATTTCTAGAATTTTCTCTGTTCTCTATTTCTATAATTTTCATTAGATGGATATTGGCACTTTATACCTTTAAAAATTTTTTTATTTTCCATTTTTTCCTTTAGATGACATATTCTTAAACAATCCCTTGGCTCAGTTTTCCAGGTCAACAAGTCACTATTTAAATGTGAACTTTCTCCAGTTCCATTTATCCAGTGAGTATTTTACTTTCCGAATCACTTTTTAAGAATTTCTAAGATTTCTCAAATTTTCTCATGTAATTATTAATTTATGGATATGATAGTCCCCCTTCACATTTCCAAAACATGAAATTTATGTTAATCCTCTTCTGTTTGCTCTATGAACTCTGTACCTTTGTTATTATTTCTTCTTTGTGGTGATCTCATGCTGCTCTTTCCTTAAATCTTTGATTCTTTGTTGTCTACTCATCTCTCTTTTGTTTGTCCCTCTGTGGATGCCAGGTCTGATCACAGGTGCTTATCTCTGGTTACTGGAGGCTGGGCAAGATGAGCTGTTGAGCAGATATTCTGGCTTTTCTTAATTTGTCTCCCAGATCCATGTTCTGAACTATCAGCCTTGTCTGGGCCCCAGGAGGCTGATCTCTGCATCACTGGGCTCCTTTGCCACTACCTTCCTGTTGGTTCAGCTAAAGGGAAACTCCAGCTGAGTCTCGAGGACAGGAGGAAAGACTGGGTATTGATCTCCCCTCCCCCAGCCCTTCCCTCTGTCATCTTGATTTTGTCAGTAGTGATTTTTTAAAAATCTATAGTCAGCACTCTTGGAGGCACACTCTACTTTTATGGCTACCACTCTTCCTGCTTTTCAGTGACTGCTCCATCTTTTTCCCCTTTAGGACTGGGGGAGGTCATGGTTTTCCTCTGTTGCTAACCTTTGAGAACTTCTCTATCTCTGGATTGTTCCTTCAGCCCTCTCTTTAACTCTTGAAATAGTCCGTTTGTGAATATCTCTTTGGTCAACCTTTGAGTGTGCATCCATTTCCTGTCAATGTCCTGATAGAGGATGGAGATGCTGGTGAGGTGTTTTCTCTCTGTGGCTGCTCCATATCCTCTGAGGGCTTTTTTGGCTATGGTATTAATTGGAGGAACTCATGTCAGTGGTAAGAAATAACCCAAAACTCTTAGTAGCCCAATAAAAATTTATTTTTCTCTCTATTGATCTTGGGATCCTGGCTCTTTCCATTTTGGAGCGTTGTCATCTTCCAGGGGCTCCTCATAGATTTTCACTGTGTTCTTTACTCTTAGAGAGGAAAAATTGGGATGATTGCATGCAACATTTCATGGCCAGGTCTGGAAGGGTACACTTTATTGCCATCCATGGGCTAGAAACTAGTTATATGATCTCAACCTAATTTCAACAGAAGCTGGCAATATAGTCTTCCTGTGTGTCCAGGAAGAGGAGGATGGACTTAGTGAGCATCAAGCCACTTTCTTCCATAGCTTCAGGTGAATGATGCCTCTGAGGTCTAAGTGTCCCAATCCATCACTTTTACCTGTGCTATGTGCTGCTGTTGGTTACCACTCAGTTCAAGGTGAGGGGTGGGGTGTGGAGTGGAGGAGAGGAGCCAGAGATGTGTCTGCTCCAAAGGCAATGGCCCAGTTAATCCCCTGTTGTTTTTGCCCATTCACTCTTGCTTCTTGGGTCCATTGTCTTGGAGCTTGGAGCATGGTGTAACCATTCCTCTCTGTAGCAGCTTTCTTTTGCACAAGTATTTGCTTGTGGTTTTGTCCAGCAAGTTGATCTTGTCTGATTTTTATCCTTCTGCTTTTTGTTTCAAAATTTCTGGTTAGTGTTGGGTACTGTTTCTTGTTTTGCACAGCTGTTATGGCTCCACTATTTTAAAAACCATCTCTTCTGTCATTTATAAGGGTGTGGAGAAGGAGGGGAATTAGATGAATATACTATGTTTGCCACTTGGTCTAATGTCTTCATCTTTTTGTGAAAAATGTAGAGTATGGAATGATTGATTTGGGAGCAGTTTTAATGTACAGTGTGAAGAATTTGCTAAAAGAAAAATGAAATCATGATAGACATATATTGATAGCAAAAGGATGATTGATGGTTCTGTGTTCTCATAATATCTGGAATACTATTTCTAGCTCTGGATATTGCAATTTATAACAGATATAGGCAACCTGGAGTTTATCAGGTGGAGGACATCTATGATGGTGATTGTTCTGGAAAACATATCATGGGGTAATTACTGAGGAAACCAGGGATATTCTGCATAGAGAGTAAAGTATAAGGTGGGATGGGGGTGTATGTGTGTCAAAATATGCAGAATTTATCATATATATTTGTTAATATGCTCTAGATTTTTAAGGAGATTGATATTAAGTATTATAGTATATTCTATGAATCCTCTTCCCTTTAGAAATATTAAGGCATTGTTTGCCAAACTCTGTTCCAAAATACTTCTTTTTGTCCTCTAAGGTGACCAACAGTGGCTGACTATCTTACATGTTTGGATCGTTTTGTAATATTTTCTTCTTGGGAGTTTTGGAAGTTGCAGTCATCAAAATCTACCCTTTTGAAGATAACCTCCTAAATATGCGCTGCCAGGGGAAAGAGTATGTAGAGTTTTGCTCAGGAGAACTGGTTACAAAATGGAAGGAGTGAATGCATCCTAACACAAAACAACAAAATGATCTTGTATTGCCCCACTGTGTCTTTCTCTTAATGATAATGGTTGGATGAAGGAATGTACAAATAAATTCTTTATTATGCACGATACTGTGGGAAAGGGAATAGTAAATTGCTTTTCTTAGCACATGAATCAATCTATCCATCCATTTATTTATTCATTTAAGAAATTCATTGTGTTCCTTTCATGACCTAGGCATTATTTCAGATACTAGGAATATAGTAGTGAACAAAATTTGCTGCCATCATGAAGCCTTACATTCAGTTGGG
The DNA here is from genome assembly GCF_011800145.1 of Mirounga leonina. NCBI lineage: Eukaryota > Metazoa > Chordata > Mammalia > Carnivora > Phocidae > Mirounga > Mirounga leonina. Next base: position 15,959,461 of record NW_023270442.1, on the reverse strand, counting down.
GAATATAATAAATTAACCCATAAATATAGGGATGTGCCGTGAAGAAAAATAAGGCTGGGTCCCTCAGTCCAGGGTCAAAAAACCAGCTAGAGCATCTTATTGGTCACGAGAGGTCATGTACCAGCCTTCCTCACTAGGTATAGAAGCAAGTGGGGTGGGGGCATTTTTAGCTTCTATAGTGATAGACTATTATGATGGGCAGTATATGTGGGTAGAAATCCACAAACATGGAGAAAGTTTTAAGATTCTGATAGCCAAAACCATGGAAAGACTGTCCAGTATGGTCTCCAAAGGTTTATATAATCTTTCATGTAAATTGTTGGTGTCAGTCCAACTTTCCTCCTGCCCAGGCTTACAGACCAGTTTGCAAAGTGGTTCCCCCCGCCCATCAACCTCTATTTAGTTAACATTGTGAGAAGAAAGCCCTTTTTAACAATTTTGTTTTTAAGAATGTTCTGAGGTTTAGAATGAAAATTTTTTGTTGGGGCGTGTTCTAAGGATCAAAGCTCCTTTTTCTCACCACACATGTAACTTATGAGGTATCTGAAAAATGTACGACAGCATACTTTGGAGAATAAGTCTAGCCTGGATGAGGTGTCAGATGCTGGGGGCATCTTTCCAAAGACATGTGGAAGATAAAGGTACTGTCTGTGTGCTCTTAGGTAATCTCATTATGGTGGAAGGCCCAGTGCCAATAGATGGGCAAAGCAGTGATTTAGTAAAAGAGCAAGGAGACCATTTTTATTTTTATTGTGAAGTGTTGTCTTTTGTGAAATAAGAGTGTATTTCTTTGCTTTTAGGTAGCATTATACTAAACCATTGAATGAGCCAGTGTCTTTGCTCTGAAAGGTGAAACATAAAAAAATCCCAGAACATGCACTTTAATAGGTGAAGGTATCTTAGGACAAAAAAATGCTTAAAAATGTGAGTAGGACCACCATGAATGAATATGTTAATTATTGAGAGGCATGGAACTGAGTGATTAAGAGTTTATAAGCAGAGGCAGAATGCTCCTCAAGGTGATGATGGATGATGCAATTTGCAGCTCATGGACCACTTCAGTTTCTACTCAAAAATGCTGATCTGAGTTGAAGAATACTGCCAAGATTCTCATGATTTTATGTATGTATGTATGTATGTATGTGTTTATATTGAGATGTAATTGACATATAACATATTAGTTTCAGTGTACAACATAATGATTCAATGTATGTATATATGGTGAAATGAACACGAGAAATCTAGTTAACAACCATCGCCAGACATAGTTACAAATTCTCATGATTTTAAATGGCACCAACATATTTACTAAAGAAGAGTTGGCTATTATCTGTAATGCCAGCCTTCAAGAGTTGATGACATAGCACAAATATCTTTAGATTTCCTTTACAGACCTTTTTTTTTTTTAAATGAGGTATAATTATCATACAGTGTTATATTAGGTTCAGGTATACAATATAACAGTTGTATACATTACTCAGTGCTCATCAGGATAAGTATAACTTTTAAACCCCTTTATCTATTTCACCCATCCTCTACCCACTTCCCCATCTGGCAACCACCAGCTTGTTCTCTGTATTTAAGAGTTTATTTTTGTTTGTTTTTTTGTTCTTTTGTTTTTTCTTAAATTCCACATATGAATGAAATCATATGGTGTTTGTTTTTCTCAGATTTATTTTACTTAGCATTGTATCTTCTAGTTCTATCCATGTTGCTGTAAATGGCAAGATTTCATTCTCTTTTATGGGCTGAGTAGTATTCCATTGTGTGTGTGTGTGTGTACCTATATATACCACATCTTCTTTATTCATTCATCTATGGATGGACACTTGGGTTGCGTCTATATCTTGGCTATTGTAAATAGTGCTGCAATAAACATAGGGGTGTGTATATCTATTTGAATTAGTGTTTTCATTTTCTTTGGGTAAATACTCAGTAGTGGAATTACTGGATTGTATGGTAGTTCTATTTTTAATTTTGTGAGGAACCTCCATACTGTTTTCCACAGTGGCTCCACCAGCTTGCATTCCCATCAACAGTGCATGAGAATTCCTTTTTCTCCACATCCTTGTCAACACTTGTTATTTCCTGTGTTTTGGTGTCAGCTTTACAGACTTTTTTGGATGTGTCATCTGTAGATTTGTTTGAACTCACTTTTGAACCAGTTTTTAATATTCGGGCAATGAATTTCATTAGGCCCTACCTACTTCTTTTGCTGCCCTTCCCTCCTTATTGCTGCTACAGCTTCCATGTGTTGTGAACATACTACATACCAAGCTGTGGTTGGCAGAATAATGGCCCCCAGCGACGTCCATATGCTAATCCCCAGAACCTGTGAACATGTCATTGTGCATGGAAAAGTGGACTTTGTAAATGTGATTAAAGATTTTGCAGTGGGGAGACTTTCCTGGAGCAGCCATGTGGGCTCAATGTAACTATAGGGGTGCTTTTAAAAAAATGGGAAGAGTAGAGTTGAGGGAGATTGGAAGATGCTACCCCACTGGCTTTGGAGGTGGAGGAAAGGGCCAGGAACCAAGGAATGCAGGTGGTCTCTAGAAGCTGGGAAAGTCAAGGAAATAGATTCTCCCCCAGAGCCTCCAAAAGGAATGCAGCCCTGCTGACACCTTGATTTTAACCCAGTGAGACCCATTTTGGACTTTAATTTTCAGAATCATGAGATAATATATGTGTCTTGTTTAAGCCACTAAGTTTGTGGTAATTTGTTACAACAGCTATAGAAAACTAACACACAGGCATTGCATTAAGTTTTTTATACACATTATCTAAAGTTAATCCTCTCTGTGATCTTTTTAGGTAGGTATTATTATCCTCATTCTGTAGAAGAAGAAAGAGATTTGGAGAAATCTAAGTTGGGATGTTGCCATATATCAGGATTTGATACTAATGTCCTTGTCCCTTCTGTTGATGGCCTCCACAGGAATCGCTTCTCCCTGATTCAGGAGCATCCTGGGACTTATGATGATGAGGTAGCCCTGGGCTCAAGTCTAAACAACATGTTAAACCTGTCTGACCCTCTGTGCCCAATCTTTGTAGATTTGGTAGCATCCAAACCTGTAACTCCTCTTAGCTTTCCAGACTGGAAGTTTATGGTCTCCTTCATTTCTCTCATGGGCACCTCAACATCCTCTGGGGGCACTTCCCTTCTATTTCTTTGAATATATCTGTAACATTCTATAACTCATTATGTATTTCTTGGAGGACAAGTGCTACATTAAACTCTTTTCAAATTATTCCTTGAGCTATGTTAAGTACTTTTCAAATTGTTCCTGGCATCCTGTTAGCATTAGTTTATAAGTAAATTGAGAAGGAAAGGAAAGGAACAGAGCTTCTCAGAGCACTACCTTACACCAAGTGCTTTCCATATATGATCTCATTTTATCTTTATAGAAATCCTCAGTTGCAGGTATCACAAGCCTATTTTTTAATTCTTTATTCAAATTCAATTTAGTTAACATATACTGTATTATTAGAGTCATCATTATACTGATGAATCCAAATGATTCATCAGTTACATACAGCACCCAGTGTTCATTCCATCCAGTGCCCTCCTTAATGCCCATCCCCCAATTATCCCTTCCCACCTCCTCCCCTCCAGCAATCCTCAGTTTGTTTCTTAGAGTTCGGAACTCTTATGGATGCCTTCCTCTCTATTTTTATCTATTTTTCCTTCCCTCCCCCTATGTTCATCTGCTTTATTTCTTAAATTCCACATATGAGTGAAGTCATATGGTATGTGTCTTTCTCTGACTATTTCACTTAGCATAATACCCTCTAGTTCCATCCACGTCATTGCAAATGGCAAGATTTCATTCTTTTTTTTTTTTTTAAGATTTTATTTATTCATGAGAGAGAGAGAGAGAGAGAGAGGCAGAGGGAGAAGCAGGCTCCCAAGGAGCAGGGAGCCTGATGCGGGACTCGATCCCAGGATGCTGGAATCATGACCTGAGCCGAAGGCAGACGCTTAACCATCTGAGCCACCCAGGCGCCCTGATGGCTGAGTAATATATATATATATATATATATATATATATATACCATATCTTCTTTATCCATTCATCTGTTGATGGACATCTGGACTCTTTCCATATTTTGGCTATTGTAGATAATGCTGCTATAAACATAGGGGTACATGTATCCCTTTAAATTAGTGTTTTGGTATTGCTTGGGTAAATACCCAGTAGTGTGATTCCTGGATCATAGGGTAGCTCTATTTTCAACTTTTTGAGGAACCTCCATACTGTAAGCCCATTTTATAGACAAGAAACTTGAGGGCTTAGAGGGTCAGACAGGTTTAACCTGTTGGAGTTTAGACTTGAGCCCAGGGCTACCTCATCATAAGTCTCAGGATTCTCTTGAACTAGGGAGAAGGGATTCCCATGGAGGCAATCAACAGAAGAGACCAGGGAAGATGGACGGGAGGAAGGAGGAGATTCTGGGCACTGTGCTGGTGTAAGCTGGTGCCGTGAAGCTCGTGTGGGGGCTGGTGGAGTAGATATGCATTGGGGAAACTAGAGCAGCTGTGGCTTGCCTGGGTCTTCTCCCTGTTTACTGTCATCTGCCCTCCTGGGCCTTTTTGCAGGGGAGATTCCATGAGGTGATACAGGATGGGAAGGAATTGGAGAGTGATTCCTGGTCTCTATCAGTGTGTGGGTTTTAAGCCATAAAAATAGACTATTTTATATCTGTATGTGTTTTTGTACATGTTGAGGCATCTTATACATGGTATTGAGGGCCAGATCTAAAATATTCTTTTTTTTTTAAAAAAATATTTTATTTATTTATTTGTCAGAGGAAAACAGAAAGAGAGAGAGCACAAGCAGGGGGAGCGGCAGGCAGAGGGAGAACCAGGCTCCTTGCTGAGCAAGGAGCCCAGTGAGGGACTTGGTCCCAGGACCTTGGGATCATGACCTGAGCTTAAGGATTAAAAGGCTTTCAAGAAAAGTACAAGTACCTTAATCACAGGAACTTCATGTTTCAATTGTTTTACTGGAATTTAAAAATGACCCAAATCTATGTTTTATTGGATTTGAAAATGAAGCTGTTTGGAGCCTTTTTTTTTTTTTTTTTAAGTTATCTGGTCCAAGGTCCTGATTTTTTGGGAAGAACTTGATTCAGAGAGGTAAGAACCTTTCACTTGGACTCCAGGTCCAATCTTGTCCTCACTTATCCCTGCCACATTCCTGATATGTGGGCCAGATTTTTGGGTCAAGATGTCCTCCTCATTTCTTTACTGAGATCTTTTATTAAGGTCAGTCTGATTGCCCCGGGGGACATTTATGATTTAATCTCTTGAAAGAAACAGGAGACTGCCAAGTGCTAGCTCCTCTGAAAGGCCTCTCTGGGTCGCTCCTCAGCATTCCCCAGTTTCCTGGATTCAGCAGCTGAGGTGGCACAATGCTTTATTCTTTTGGTTAAGAAATTCATCTAAAGGTGCAGATATTCCATCTGAGGCTAACAAAAGCAGACCTAAAATATTCTTTTTTTTAAAAAAATATTTTATTTATTTATTTGTCAGAGAAAAAGAGAAAGAGACCACAACAGGGGGAGCAGAAGGCAGAGGGAGAAGCAGGCTCCCCGCTGAGCAGGGAGCCCAGTGAGGGACTTGATCCCAGGACCTTGGGATCAATGACCTGAGCTGAAGCAGACGTTTAACCAACTGAGCCACTCAGGCATCCCAGATCTAAAATATTCTTGCCTTAAAGAAAAACCAAGCATACAATTTTTAAGGCAGCCAATGTAAAGTGAGAAAGTTTTAAAGAATTTGTTGTTGGCACTTGAGGGAAACATTTAAAAAGCTTAAGATAGGAATTGATGATGTTGAAGCCTTTGTTTGGCTAAGAAGAGATGCACCTTTTCAGTCTTCTCCACTGAAAGAGTGCCTGAGCCAGTATCCTGAAGTTGGAGAGCTGCAGAACGGAAAGCAGCTGCTGGCCTGTGCTGGGCAGGCTTGGAGTAGAGGGAATGAATGGGCTGCAGAGTACTGCGTGAAGCTGTTGGATTCATTTCTTGGCCCTCAGTTAGAACTATATGCAGACTATTCAGAATAAGTGAATCGGCACTATGAAAAACAACATCTAAAGAAGGAATGTTCATAACCTCTTGTGGGGACTCCCGTGGGTATCTACCAATCCTTGAAGTCAGATTCTTCCTTGGACCTCACAGCAGATTAGTCTCGAATCCTCTGATTTGGTGTGTTTTGGGGGTGCATCTAATTGGATGAATAAGTTTTCTTCAACAGCTCTGGGTCCATGATTGGTTAGGCCTGGGGGGAGCAAGTCCAAGCATTCCTTGGGAATTTTATCCCTTTCCACTTCTTCCTGGGTGTCCTCTCCACGGAATACTCTTTGAGACTGTTCCTGAGCTCTCCCTTATCCTGAGTGCTTCCTTTTCTGCTTATGTTTCTAAGACGAGCTGCACTTTATGTTAACACACGCTGTCTCTGGCCCCTGCTGATTCTCTGCCTCAGTGGTCCTCTTCTGCTGGGATCCTTTGAACCAAAGAGGGATGCTCAACCAAGCTTCCTGGTCTTTCTGTGCTCATAGGGGAGGGAGCTCAGGGTTCTGGCCCTGCACTCTGGATGCAACCAGTCACTCTCCATGCTCTTAGGTCTGCTTTGTCCCCAAGACTGCCACTGGCTGCCATGCCCTCTCAGGAACCTGATCCCTCTCTTGGAGCCTGCCCAGTACTCAGTCTCCCACTTGTGTTTGGATCGGCCTCTCCCTTCTGTTTACTCTTGTCAGTCCTCCCCAGGGGCTAGAGTCTTGCCTCTGAGCCATGGTCCATTGGTGGGAGCCCAATTCTCTGCCCTTCTTCTCTGATGCTTCTTGGCTGTCTTTCTGCCTCTTTCCTAGAACAGTTCCTGCTTCTGCTTCCTTCCTGCTCCTGGTTCAGTTTACTTGTTGGAAACTTCATGGCTCACCATGTTGACAGATGTGCTCTCTTCTCTCGCCCCATCCCATGCTGTCTGCCTTCCTGGATGACACTTGGTTGGTTGTTGCCAACCCCTGTGGACATTGGGCCCTGCTTGCTGAACTGGATTCTGAGCTGGGTCTGTGCCCAGCTCTCATATATCCTACCCCACCCCCATGAGTCCTTCAAGTTCCAGATTGGGTCCCTCTACATCTCTTCCATCCACCCACCCAAACATTTCCTATCCCCTAATCTCACCCTTATTTGTATTCAAATTTTCCTACCATATAATTTCTCCTTCCCAGTTTTGCAAATCTGCCTCTTCCATTATGGTCTCTCTTTACTGGTGCATGCTTAGAGGCACCATGAGGCGTGATTATTGGAGATTGTCTGCACCTGGTTATTGCTCCTGTTCCCACCACTCTGTTACAAACATGCCCCCCAAGATCTCAGTGGCTACCTATTGACAAACCATTGGCTGCATCTCAGTCCTCCTTCCCTCTTATTTAATCTCCTGCCAACTTTGGCACAGTTTACCACCCATTCTTTCTTTTTTTTCTTTTTTATTATGTTATGTTAGTCACCATACAGTACATCATTAATTTTTGATGTAGTGTTCCATGATTCATTGTTTGCATATAACACCCAGTGCTCCATGCAATATGTGCCCTCCTTAATACCCATCACTGGGCTAACCCATCCCCCCACCCCCTCCCCTCTAAAACCCTCAGTTTGTTTCTCGGAGTCCATAGTCTTTCATGGTTCCTCTACCCCTCCAATCCCACCCCTTCATTTTTCCCTTTCTTCTCCTGATGTCCTCCATGCTATTCCACAAATAAGTGAAACCATATGATAACTGACTTTCTCTGCTTGACTTATTTCACTTAGCATAATCTCTTCCAGTCCCATCCATGTTGATGTAAAAGTTGGGTATTCATCCTTTCTGATGGATGAGTAATATTCCATTGTATATATGGACCACATCTTCTTTATCCATTCATCTGTTGAAGGGCATCTCAGCTCTTTCCACAGTTTGGCTATTGAGGACATTGCCACTATGAACACTGGGGTGCATATGGCCCTTCTTTTCACTACATTTGTGTCTTCGGGGTAAATACCCAGTAGTGCAATTGCTGGGTCATAGGGTAGCTCTATTTTTAACTTTTTGAGGAACCTCCATACTGTTTTCCAAAGTGGCTATACCAACTTGCATTCCCACCAACAGTGTAAGAGAGTTCCCCTTTTCCACAACCTCTCCAACATTTGTTGTTTCTTGCTTTGTCAATTTTTGCCATTCTAACTGGTGTAAGGTGGTATCTCATTGTGGTTTTGATTTGAATTTCCCTGATGGCTAATGATGATGAACATTTTTTCATGTGTCTGTTAGCCATTTGTATGTCTTTTTTGGAGAAGTGTCTGCTCATGTCTTCTGCCTATTTTTTGACTTGATTATTTGTTTTTTGGGTGTTGAGTTTGAGAAGTTCTTTATAGATCTTGGATATCAGCCCTTTGTCTGTAGTGTCATTTGCAAATATCTTCTCCCATTCCGTGGGTTGCCTCTTTGTTTTGTTGACTATTTCCTTTGCTGTGCAGAAGCTTTTTATCTTGATGAAGTCCCAAAAGTTCATTTTCATTTTTGTTTCCCTTGCCTTTGGAGACATGTCTTGAAAGAAGTTGCTGTGGCCGATGTTGAAGAGGTTACTGGTTATATTCTCCTCTAGGATTGATGGATTCCTGTCTCACATTGGGGTCTTTCATCCATTTTGAGTTTACCACCCATTCTTTCTTAAATTGCCCTGCTGCCTCATGTTTGTTGGGAATTTTTGCTCCTTATCCTTCCCTTGGCATCCATGACTGACCATCTTTGCTGATTTTTCCTGAGCATCCCTCCCCCTCCTCCCATCTTGGGGCCTCACTGTGTCTTCTAGGATGTCCCTTTACTCCTTTGCTGTTGCATACTGTTCTATGGTCCCTGCCTCAGGGGCACTTGGTTTTGTATTATGTTAGAACTGGGGTGGAGGGGATGTGAGTGGCTCCTAGTGCCTACAGTTCTTCTTTCTAACTATTACATTCCCCATGTTATTCTTCCATTCCCCCAGACAGGAAACCCTGGATTCTCTCTCAGTGGATTCCTTCAGCTCCTTTATTTTTAAATTTTTTTTATTATTATTTTTATTCTTTATTTAAATTCAATTTAGTTAACATATACTGTATTATTAGTTTCAGGGGTAGAATTTAATGATTTATCAGTTGCATATAACATGCAGTGCTCATTCCATCAAGTGCTCTCCTTAATGCCCATCACCTAGTTATCCCTCCCCCCAACTCACCTCACCTCCAGCAACCCTCAGTTTCTTAGAATTCAGCGTCTTTCATTATTATTTTTTAAAATAGGTTCCACACCCAGCATGGAGCCTAACCTGGGTCTTGAACTCAGCACCCTCAGATCTAGACCTGAGCTGAGATCAAGAGTCCGATGTTCAACCGACCGAGCCACCCAGGCACCTCCTTTAAATGACAGCATCCTATTAATACATCCCTGAATCTTGCCATCTTCATTCTTTCCTTGTGGGAAAACAGGAAACCTACACATCAGAGTTGTTTCTCTGCAGCAGGAAGTTCAGCCCACTGGCTCTGAGTTGTTGGTGGTCCAGTTTTCCTAAAGCAACCTGTGGAATATGTGCGTGCGCACACGCACACACAAACACAAGTAGATCAAATGAAGAGAGAGAGATGGGTTCCTGGTTCTTTTGGAGTTTTCTCTATACAGTCTGTTGTCCATTTTGGTGCATATTGCTGGGTCTCAAGCTGTAGTTTACTGTGGGGTGCTCTCACCTAAGTGGTATATCTGACACATCAATGCACCCAGATGTGCCAGAGCTAGTGCTGGTGTTTCTGGAAGGCATGGTGGTTGGAAAACACTCTTCAAGAATATATTCAACTTCGGGCGCCTGGGTGGCTCAGTTGGTTAAGCGACTGCCTTCGGCTCAGGTCATGATCCTGGAGTTCCGGGATCGAGTCCCACATCGGGCTCCCTGCTCGGCAGGGAGTCTGCTTCTCCCTCTGACCCTCCTCCCTCTCATGCTCTCTGTCTCTCATTCTCTGTCTCGCAAATAAATAAAAATCTAAAAAAAAAGAATATATTCAACTTCAAAAAGAAATGTTCTAGCTGTAATCTCTCAAACTAAACAATAAAAATATAGTACTTTTGGAACTATATTTTTATTGGTTAGTTTACTATTTATAACGAAAGCAACTCTGAAAGTGGTCTCTTTTTAATCAATCACATGAACCGTCCTACCTGAATTGCTAGAACAAAGCAGAGAAATGAAAAATAAGAATGATAATGTATTTGCTGTGTTTGGCATCTCATTTGATTCACATGACACACCCATGAAGTGATTAGTACTCCCTATTTCCCCCTTTTGTAGATAAAGAAGTTGAGAAGTGGAAAGATTTCATATTTCACATTAGCAGCACAACAGTACTAGAACACAGATATTCTCTTTCCCAGGCCAGCACTCTTTCTACTATGCTGTTTTACTTCTTATGTTACTTAGCTGTGCAGTGTTAATTAAAGACCCCTCCCTGTCAAATAATACTGTTGGAAACCTTATGGAAAAAATAGAAATATAAAAAAGTGAAAAAAGGAAAATATATCAATTTTGTCCTAACACTAAAACACAACCATTATGTATAATTACTATATATTCGTCCAAACAATGTTTTCTACAATAGCTGGTTTTTTTTTTTTCAAAGTTTATAAAATACTATCAACACAGTTTTTGATTTTCTGCTTTGTCACAGTGATTTCCTCATGTTATATAATCTTACCAACATAATTTTTGAAATTATGTAGTATTTGATTGAGTGAATGTTTTGGTATTTTTGGTGGCAAAATTTAGGATGAAAATGTCAAATGACTATAAATCTGTTGATGGTATTGCCTATTCAGCAAGTATTTAAGAACCTCCTGAGCGTGGGTGCAGAGGGAGAATTCACGGAGCCAGTGAGTGGCCTTGTCACAGGAGATGTGGCATAATGTCCTCCTGAGTGACTTCAGGCAGTGAATTGGAGGTTTGAGGAGTCTTGGTCATTTATCAAAATAACACTTCCTTCTAAGTGTTTACTCCAACTCAGACTGGCCACTGCTCCTATTTCTTGCTATTTGGACTGTCGATGATGGTCATACTATCATGTTCATAATCACCGTGTTTGGTCTGCTTGCCAAGTCGGCTTGCTGTCTTGTAAGATGAGAGCTGGCCATTAGTGAAACAACAGGAATATGAACAGGACACTGAAAACATTCACTGCTATAGTAAGAAAGTCCTCTTAATGCAGTATTGATGACCTGCATTGAGGCAGAAAAAGAAAGACTTCTCTTGTTGTTGTGTAGTGGGGTCCCTGCCAAGCAAAACTGACACCTAACAATGAATTGCCAAATGTGGTAGCCAGCCTCCAATGTGGCCTTCCGTGATCCTCACCTTCTTACTAATTCACGTCGTGGTATAGGCCTTTCCCACACTGAAGGGGCTGGCCTGTGTGACCATTAGAATATGGTGGAGGTGAGTGATGGGATTTGACTTCAAGCCTGACTCATAGGTAGACTCTATTCTCTGTGGAAATTAATTGAGCCCCAAACATGGAGACTCAGCTACACTCTTTTTAAGATTAAATTTAAAAAGATTCAGAACGATTTGCTCTCTTTCTCTCTCTCTCTCTTTTTTTTTTTACAGTTTGTGCCTCTAGTGCTACAACACTACATGTTCTTGCCTTTTAAACAGTAGATTGGAAATAAACATTGTTAGTACCCTGACTACAAAGATGAAGAAATGAACTTTGAGTTCCTCTAATTCTGTTATTCTGCATGACTGCTCAGAACTTTTGTGTTTAAAATTGAAAATGAGAGTTGCAAGGTGAAAATGTTTTTGATTGATAAGTGCAACTTTTAGTTCATGAGTGAAATATTTTCCTGAATTTAGATAAAATCTTTAAAATGAAAATTTCTTTTTTTTAATTAATTAATTAATTTATTTTTATTCTTATGTTAATCCCCATACATTACATCATTAGTTTTAGATGAAGTGTTCCATGATTCATTGTTTGTGCATAACACCCAGTGCTCCATGCAGAATGTGCCCTCCTCAATACCCATCACCAGGCTAACCCATCCTCCCACCCCCCTCCCCTCTAGAACCCTCAGTTTGTTTTTCAGAGTCCATCGTCTCTCATGGTTCGTCTACCCTTCCGATTTCCCCCGCTTCATTCTTCCCCTCCCGCTACCTAAAATGAAAATTTCTTATTTTTTAAAGCATTTTAATTGTTTGTCTTAAACTCAAAGAATGAGTCAAAGGAATAGTGTCTGTTATTTATTCCTTCATTAATTAATTTCATTAATTATTTCATACTATTATTGAAAATGATTTTGTTGTTCAGAGGCTCTTCTTTGAGTGTCAGTATACAAGATATGCCATTATCCTGAGACTATCCTGTTGGCCGGCCCTTTAGACCCATGATGGGACCATAACCAAATTTATCCCATTGTGTTTTGGGCCATCCATTTCCCCAATCCAGGGGTGCTTAACCTCCCACTGTTGACATTTAGACTGGATAATTCTTTATCATGGGAAGCTTTCCTGTGCCTTGTAAGATGTTTAACAGCACCCCTGGCCTCTCCTCACTACATGCCAATAGCAACCCCCTTCCCAGTTGTTGCAACCAAAAATATCTCTAACCATTGCCAAATGTCTCCTGGGAAGCAAATCGCCCCCAGTTGAGAACCACTATATTATATTATTATATAGTTGAACTGTGGGATAAATATGTCATCTTGGCAAAGAAACTTAAATGAAATCATCATAAACACTGAGTCCTGGGGGTTGAACTGGTATGTGAAGTCCTGAGACATCAGTGTTATAATTCAGAAGTGTCAACCTGGAGAACAGGCCCAGTAAAAGGAAACCTTATGGTGTCTCAGCTCTGTGTCACATTGGATAATTGGATTAAGGACTCAGAATCTGTGAGTAGATTCTTCTGGAATTTTTTTCCCGAAGAGATTTTTTTTTTTTTTTTTGTAAAGAATTTGGCCCTTTGCTGAATATGAAAGAGATTCTTTTTGAAATTCATCTCTAGGTCAGTGAAAAGCTACGTGACCTCTAATGGACATGAAGTAGAGGCCAGGAATAAAGAGGGTGACATCTAGCAAAGAGCCCCTTGGGGTAAACTCTGAAGCTGTTAGATCTGTTAGATCTTCACAGACACTTATCCAGGGCTCCAGAGGTCAATGCAGGCTATAGATACTTAACTGGAACTACAGGTTGAAAAAAAGAGGTGGATATATCCTTCTCAGGGTCATGGTCTATTGCAATGGTTTCATGCATTTTTTTGAGTAGTGTTACTCCCAGATATGCAGTGCTTATTTTGGGCTGGTGGTGATACTGGAGTCCTACTTGTTTGGTCTTCTGCTTATCTATGGCAGCCCCCGAGGTGCCTCCCAGGGGCTCATACCGGCTCAGGAGAGCTGATGATGTGCAGCTCTTCCCAGCTTTGCATTTGCTGACTACACATTGGTAGTTTGAAATTGGCCATGGTGGGAGTATTTACACCATGGAAATTAGTAAATAGTACATATCAGGTCCCCCTCACTTCCTCCTGAGGCCCACTAATCAAATATTTATCAGCACATCACTGTTTTCCAGGAGCCCTAGGGCCTTATGGAACAGGATTTAAAAACTACTGGTGTATTGGCATGGTATATTGGGAAGAAGTTGTGCTAGTTTACTAAGGTTGCCTAAGCAAAATACCAAAAACAGAGTGTCTTAAACAATATAAATTTATTGTCTCACAGTTCAGGAGGCCAGAAGTCCAAGATCAAGGTGTTTATAGGGTATTGTTCCTCTGACATCTCCAGGGAAGGACCTGTTCCAGGTTTCTCTCCCAGCTTCTGGTAGTTATGCAGGCTTGTAGTGGCATAACTCCAGCCTCCCATTGGTGCTTTCCCTGTGTGTGTGTCTGTGTCCACATTTCCTTTTTTTTAATAAGGACACCAGTCATATTGGATTAGAGTCCACCCTAATGACCTCATTTCAACTTGATTAACTCTGTTAAGACTCCTGCTCTAAGTAAGGCCACATTGGCAGGTACTGGGAGTTAGGACTCTGGCATATCTTATATTGGGGGAACACAGTTCAACCCACAACAGTAGCCAAGCATGGAATTTGGTTCTGTTCTGTTCCTCATTACCTGTGTAGCCTTAACTTGACACCTAACAGTGTCATTTCTATGTCCAAAAATAATGGGGTTGGACCATGTAATCTGTGAGATTTTATCTCTCAAATTCTAGGACTTCACAAATACTGTTCTTGACCTTTCCATTAGTGGGCTCAATCTCTGATTTGTTTTTATGCTTTCTTTATGTATAAGGGAAGCTGGTTAGAATTGGCTGGTTAATAGCAGTAGCTACTTTTTTTATAAGATACTTTTTTTTTTAAGATTTTATTTATTTATTTGACAGAGAGAGGGAGAGCACAAGCAGGGGAAGTGGCAGTCAGAGGCTGAGGGAGAAGCAGGCTCCCTGCTGAGCAAGGAGCCTGACATGGGGCTTGATCCCAGGACTCTGGGATCATGACCTGAGCCGAAGGCAGACGCTTAACTGACTGAGCCCTCTGAGGGACTCTGGGACACCCTTTGGAGGAATCCGTAGCCCTTCAGTGTGTCTACAATTTCTGCATATCAGAAAAGGTTTGAATTTATAAACTGTAGTTAAGATCATAGAACTTGTGAAGCTTAAAAGAGGTTCACGTTAGTATAGACAACTCATATTTTTCTTGCTTATGGGAGCTCAGCCTTCAGAAACCTTTCTCCTAATTACTCATGAGCTTGGTTACCATGTAGCAGTTGCCATTTTATTGTTTGATGCTGAGCAGCTGCCTCCATTGCCACCCAAGACCTCTGAAGAGCCTCTGTACCTCTAGGAGTGAGGGCTGCCTCCCCTTCCAGGTCCACTCTCTAGGGTGCCATCTTTTCTGGCTGAGCTGATGATGTGGTGAGCCCTTCTGGGCCACAGCTCTGTGGTCTGCTGTGGAGAGAATTTCTCTTTTTACTTAGTCTTGTACTTCATGGAAGAAAACTGAAGCAGTGCTGCCCTTACCTTAATGCCTTCGATATCTTTAGTGAAAGACAGCCCTTATTTCCATTACAGTCTCTGTACATGGCAGGCTGGGCTGGGCTGGGCTGGGTTGGGTTCAGACTGGGTACCAAGGTCTACTTGCAGTAATTTCTCACTGATGATGACTAAGGGTTGCTTGTTGGGCTGTCTTTTGCCAAGAAGCCCTTCGGTTGCTCATTAACATGGGTTCCTGGTGATCCAGCATCTCTAACCCCCAATACTTAAGTCATACCCAGATGTCCCTCTCAGTGCTGGCATCCAAGGATACCAAAAAGGATACTATTAATTGATTTCTGTTTGGAGGAAGAGGTGAGGTCATATAGTGAAATGGCCATAGCAGTTAGTAATGGTACTAGAGGTTTTGTTTGGCAGTGTATGTAGCTGATTGCCTGGACCATCCTGCTTCTGTTTAACTAAGCTCAACTTCTGTGCAAAATACTATTACCTGCACATGCGGTGGTGGAAAACTTTTGAGAAGGAGATCACATGAATGTGGAGCTACTAATCAGATAAGTGAGGAGGAGAAGTCCCAGGAAAGAATGCCCTGTTCTATTGTAAACAGAATTAGTTTACCTGGAATCTCTTGTGTGTTTATTCATGGCATTAGCTCATAATTTGGGTCCCAGTTCTGTTTATTACACTTCTTATAAGTTTGTTTGTCTTCCTCCTCTTACCTGCTGGCAGGAATTGTCCAGCTGGGATGGTAAAGTCCTTGTGGGACAGGCCAACCCCAGTTTCATGAGCTTGGTCAGAAGTCGACATTTTGATCAAGCCTGAAAATCAAACTAACGTGAAAATATAACCTTGGAAGGTCTGAGGTTAAAAACGTGAGTCTTTAGTGAAGCAAGACATAAGGATTGGTCTCTTCCACAAGGGTTCTACATTCAGCATGGTGTCTGGTATCTCAGCCCTCTGTCATGGATAATTATTATTTAGTGGAGAAAAAGCCCTTTTCATGGGCACAGCGTATTCTGGGCCATAGAAGACACTTGCACTGATAACTGAGTAGCTGCAGAGTGACCAGCTTGTTGCTGGTCTTTACTACTGTCTTTATTCTGTCAATAAAATGATGGGG
This sequence comes from Mirounga leonina, assembly GCF_011800145.1. Taxonomy (NCBI): domain Eukaryota; kingdom Metazoa; phylum Chordata; class Mammalia; order Carnivora; family Phocidae; genus Mirounga; species Mirounga leonina. The sequence goes on along the minus strand of NW_023270442.1, from coordinate 15,943,289 downwards.
AATCTGGAGATTTTTACATTGATTAAGGAAAATGTTGGGGCCAGGATCTTTTCCTTTTAGGCAGTCTTGTGAATTTTGTCCTCACACACCAGTCAACAAACATTTGTTTGAAATACTACCATCTGAAATCTTTTTTTTTTTTTTAAGATTTTATTTATTTATTTGAGAGAGAGAGAGAGAGAGAGCACATGAGAGGGGGAGGGCCAGAGGGAGAAGCAGGCTTCCCGCCAAGCAGGGAGCCCGATGCGGGACTCGATCCCGGGACTCCAGGATCATGACCTGAGCCGAAGGCAGTCGCTTAACCAACTGAGCCATCCAGGCGCCCACTACCATTTGAAATCTAACGTCCATCTATTGGTGCCTTCTGGTAGCCAGGAATCAGAGACTGTCCCACATCCTTGCCCTAAGTGCACTTGGGGTTTAGATTGGGGTGGATTTTACCCACTTTCTTCTCTGTTTCCTATCTTTCCTCCTCCTAGATATTTTTTTTCTAAATTTATTTCACTGGTTACTTTTAGAAATATTTTGAACAAAGCAATTTTTCCCCACTGGAAAACCTTTTTCCATTAGGAAGATGTCTTTCAAAGGTTCTGAATGCTGGTTTAACAACTTTTGTCATGCCCCCTTGGAAAGGTGAAATTGATAGTTCCATAAGGTTAAAAAAAAAAGTTAGTTTCCCACTTCCTGTCTGAAAAAGGATACTTCTGGTTGAATAGGTTGGTAGGTTGCATTAAGTAGCCTTCACTGAGGGTGGGCTAAGTTCTGCCCCAGGTTGGTCCTGGAACGTTGGCCACTTTTAGGGCATCCCAGGGATATGAATCTGCTCCAGGATTTGCGTGAGTGTGTGTGTGTGTGTGTGTGCGCACGCGTGCACACACACTTTACAATGCCATGGGTCCCTGGTCAGTTAGTGGTGATGATGATGTTGATATAAATGAGGTTCTATTTGGTTCAGCCAAAGTTGGCTGCACTTCTCTGGGAGGCCCCAAGGTAACCCAAGGGTTCATGCGTTGATGGACATACAGTCAGTGGGTAATGGGAATGGAAGCCTTAAGCTGTATGCCTTTCTAGGTCTAATCTAAGACCTTTCTTCTGTTGATGAAGAGACCAAGCCCCAGGAAGGAGAAGGAACTTGAATGAAGTGCAGAATCCAGGTGTTCTGACTCATGGTTCAAGTCACTGTCTGCTACTTCAGGGGTCTACAGATGGCAATAATCTTAATCACCTGGGTGTGTATTAACCATGCAGATTCCTTGGGATCCTCTATGAGATTCTGATTTTAATAAACACTTGTGGTCAACACTAAACAATCAAGATATAATGTGAGCCATATGTGTAATTTGAATTTTTCTAGTGGTCACACTGAAAAAGGAAAAGGAAACAAGTGAAATTCTAATAATAGATTGTATTTTTATTTATTTTTTTTAAATTTTATTCTTATGTTAATCCCTATACATTACGTCATTTTTTAGATGAAGTGTTCCATGATTCATTGTTTGTGCACAACACCCAGTGCTCCATGCAGAATGTGACCTCCTCAATACCCACCACCAGGCTAACCCATCCTCCCACCCCCCTCCCCTCTAGAACCCTCAGTTTGTTTTTCAGAGTCTATCGTCTCTCATGGTTCGTCTACCCCTCCGATTTCCCCCGCTTCATTCTTCCCCTCCCGCTACTTTCTTCTTCTTCTTTTTTTTTTTCTTAACATATATTGCATTATTTGTTTCAGAGGTACAGATCTGAGATTCAACAGTCTTTCACAATTCACAGCGCTTACCAGAGCACACACCCTCCCCAGTGTCCATCACCCAGTCACCCCATCCCTCCCACCCCACCCCCCACTCCAACAACACTCAGTTTGTTTCCTGCGATTAAGAATTCCTCATATCAGTGAGATCATATGATACATGTCTTTCTCTGTTTGACTTATTTCACTCAACATAATACCCTCCAGTTCCATCCACGTCATTGCAAATGGCAAGATCTCATTCCTTTTGATGGCTGCATAATATTCCATTGTATATATACACCACATCTTCTTTATCCATTCATCTGTCGATGGACATCTTGGCTCTTTCCACAGTTTGGCTATTGTGGACATTGCTGCTATAAACATCGGGGTGCACGTACCCTTTCGGATCCCTACTTTTGTATCTTTGGGGTAAATACCCAGTAGTGCAATTGCTGGATCATATGGTAGCTCTAATAATAGATTGTATTTAATCCAATATAGCTAATTTACTACTGTCACACACACACACATAAAGATATTAGTGAGTTATTTGACTTTTTTGGGTACTAAATCTTAGAAATTTGGTGTGTGTCTTATACTGTAGCACGTCTTAATTTGGATCAGTCACATTTCAAGTGTCAAAAGCAAGTAGCTAGGGGCTATCATATAGTATAGTGCAGATCTATAACTGTTCCTTACCAAGCATTGAAACTCTTCATAAAAGGTGTATTGACATAAATGGCTGAGAAAAAATAAAGAACTCCCCATTGCTAGACTCAAATGTCTAGTGTTGTAAAGTTCAAAATCCAAGTGCCCCACCACCCAAAACTTGTTAAACTTCTTGGGCTGCAGTATGTTAGTAGACAGGGATGTGTTTTCACAGAAAATATGTAGGAAACCATTGGCTGTCAGATGACAAAGACATCTTGAGGCCACACGCCACTTATGTGCCACTGAGCATGTGTGTTTGCACGTGTAGACTATTGTGCAAGCGCTGAAGGCACAGGCACCCTGTGAAGTGTTTCAGTGGAGTTTTCAACCAGAGGCAGCTGATAGGTTTCCAGTGTAATCTGTGAATGCAGTTGGGGGATTTTTGCTCGTGAATCAACTTGTTTGGCTTGACAGAACTTCTCTGTGCTCTGTCCATGTCTCAGCTTCACAAAGGTGCTCTGTGTGTAAATTTGTAGGGGGAGTGGAAGGAGGATCATGGAAGTTCAAGGTAAACTTTTCTGAAAAAATACAACACTGGGGAGCTGGGGTGGAAATGCAGGAAGGTCCCCAATCTGACTTTCCACTCTCCCCACCAGAAGTGCTTTTCTGGGGGTTGAGGGTGGAAAAACGTTTGAATTCTAGCTAATAAGATAGAAGTAATGATGGGACTTACATTTCTGTATATGTATTAATGTAATTAAAGTAATTATTGATTAATTATATCTGAAGAATGGTTATAAAGATGTCAGTTGTTCAAATCTGAGTCTCATCATTCTTTTTCATCTGCCTTATGCTTCATTTTGATAAAAAAAAAGAAAGAGAAAAAAGTGAGCCATCAGAAGGAAACTGGGTATTTTGTGCATGGTCTGTACTTGGAAGGATGTCATGTTGTGTTGTATAGCCACTTTGGTGGCATCTACTTTCAAAGCATCCTGTGATGATGGAGAGTGAAAGAGGGTGAGAACATAGAATGCACAATAATAACAATGTCATAACAAGAACAACCACGAGCATTTATCAAGCATTATGTCTTAGACCCTGATACTCATTTAATTCTCACAGTAACCCTTGAAGAAGGCACTAGTATTTATATCCTCATTTTCCATTGAGGAAACTGGAGCACAGAGATGTTAGCTGCTTCGCCCAGGTCATCCAGCTGGTAAGGAGCAAAACTGGGGTTAAACCCAGGTGGATCCTTAGTTCTTACCCAAAAGACCGCAACCTGTTATGCTTGGAAGACTCCTTAAATGTCCTTCCACCAGCTTCCCATCAAGGCAGAAATCCCTCTGACCTTCCAAGCAGGCAGTCTTCCAGCCCCCACTCAAATGCATTGAGGAGTGGGGAGCTCATTACTTTGTTGGAAGTCATGCCTTTTATAAAAAGCCCCAATGGTTGGGAAATTCTTCTTTGTGTGAAATCTCCCTCCTATAATTAGGAAAATTTGACTTCCCCCAATGTTCTTAGGGTAGAGACTTCTTGAAGCTATAATAATATGGAATTACACATGATGGGACTTATATCTCTATGTATGTATTAATATAATTGGAGATTAATTACTTTGGAAGAATAGTTGTAAGGATACCAAGTGTTTAAATCTGCTTTTCACCATTCTTTTTCATCTGCCTTTGCTTCAGCCTATGGAACTGCTTACTCCATATCTTGTTATGGATCTCAGGAGGTCCCACCTTCATACCCTTTGCTCAGGCTGCCTGGAAGAGCCTTCCTTCCACCTGTTCACAGCCAAGCTCTCTCAGCCTGAGCCCTCTCTGCCATTAAGTCTTCTTTGGTAGGGAAGGAAGTTGTTGTTACCAATGAGAGCTAAGTAATTGTTTCCCTAAGAAGGATTAAAAAATTGGAGGTGATTTCCTTCCTCTAGACCTAGAAGAAATATGACAGCTGTTTGAGCATCTGTGTTGTGTTGGAGGATGATGAGGCTTCCTTTGGGCAAATCTTTTAACTGGGACTTTGGGCAAATCCTTCAACATTGTGGGCCTGGTTTCCCCATTAGCAAAATGCAGTGCTTGAATCAGGGGATCCCACCAGTCAAGGTGTACATACCTGGAACCCCTGATCAGCTTTTAAAAAATGCCCATGATAGGAGTGCTCTGTCAGACCTGTGGATTGGTAAGCCCACTGTGAATGGGATTCTCTGTCTGTGAGTGGAAAATTGAGGGTTGCTGTCCTGATGAGGAAGCAGTATGAATATTTTTGGAAATTGGGAGGGTTGAATCAGCCATTAACGCTCTGTTGATCTGAATGGGAGGTATTTTGGTGGATGGGTGGTGAGAGCATGTTTCTACACTTTGGATAAATACAGCGTTTTGGGTTTGGTGGAACAAGTTTGATTTTAAGAACTAGAGCACAAGTCATCTCCACTGATGCTTAAATGAGCTGCAGGCTGAGCAAAGAAGAAAAAGGCACCAGACAGCCACCAGGGCTATTGGGTACAGGGACTGTTAGAAGGATTTCTAAGATATATGTTGATTGATTTTTTTTTATTTTGTGGTTTTTAAAATAGAAAAATCCCCCCCTTTTTTTAATGAGGGTATGATGGACACCAAGGCTGGAGTTGTGGGGGGTGGGAGTGATGGGGTGGCTGGGTGATAGACATTGAGGAGGGTATGTGCTATGGTGAGTGCTGTGAATTGTGTAAGACTGTTGAATCACAGATCTGTACCTCTGAAACAAATAATACATTATATGTTAAAAAAAAGAAGAAGATAATAGGAAGGGAAAAATGAAGGGGGGGAAATTGGAGGGGGAGATGAACCATGAGAGACTATGGATTCTGAGAAACAAACTGAGAGTTCTAGAGGGGAGGGGGTGGGGGCATGGGTTAGCCTGGTGATGGGTATTAAAGGGGGCACGTACTGAATGGAGCACTGGGTGTTATACGCAAACAATGAATCATGGAACACTACATCAAAAACTAATGATGTAATGTATGGTGATTAGCATAACATAATAAAATAAAAAAAAAGAATGACAAAAAAAAGGAATAAGGGTTATAGCTGGGAGGGGAAGGTCTATAACCTCTGCAGAATCCTGAAAAGGGACTGAAATAGTCTGTGTACCATGGAGAAAAGACCCCAGTGCACATGGCTCCCCTCAGATGCCAACAAGAAGAGCTGGGGAGGCACTTGAGGGAAGATCAGGGGAGATGCTCATGGCAGCTGAGTCCTGTGGAGCTTCAGCAGGTGGGTCAGAAACCAACCAGAATGAAGGGGGGGAAATCGGAGGGGGAGATGAACCATGAGAGACTATGGACTCTGAGAAACAAACTGAAGGTTCTAGAGGGGAGGGGGATGGGGGGATGTGTTAGCCTGGTGATGGGTATTAAAGAGGGCACGTACTGAATGGAGCACTGGGTATTATACATTGGGTATTAAATACACTGTATTATATTAAATATAATACACTGGCTATTAAACAATGAATCATGGAACACTACATCAAAAACTAATGATGTAATGTATGGTGATTAACATAACATAAAAAAAAAGAGAAAGAAACCAACCAGAAACGCTCTGGACTTCTCACTTTTGAAACTGCTTGGAGTGTCCTACTAATAACGTGGAGGCAGCAGAGAGTCCTGGGCTTCCCTATTTGGGAATTCACATTTTACTAAGTCAAGCACTGTGGTCTGAGCTGCCCCACCCCTGGTGTCTTTCCAAGCATCATCCCATTGCTTCAGTTTTCACCTCTTATAGCTTAAATTCAGTAACTCATAGCAGAGCCTGTGCTCCAGTCTGATCTTCTCCCCAGACCAGGTAGAACAGCCTGAAAGAGAGGGACGGATGGAACAACAGTGGCATAACCTCGGGGGAGGCTCCAGTATATTTCCAAGTAGGGAGGGCTCCACAACCCATGAGAGGGTCCTGTAGCCGAAATGACTCATCTCCCCTTCTTTCTTGTTGCACTTGTTCTCCCGGGCTTGTGACAGGCTAGGAGGAGAAAGAGAAGGGGGAAGTGCAGGAAGTAGCCTCTTTTTAATTAATTAATTAATTAATTAATTAATTAATATTTACTAAATTTTAAAAATTAACATATAATGTATTATTTGTTTCAGGGGTACAGGTCTGTGATTCATCACATAGCACATATCCTCCCCAGTGTCCATCCCCCAGCCACCCCATCCCTCCCACCCCCCTCCACTCCAGCATCCCTCAGTTCGTTTCCTGAGATTGAGTCTCTTTTAAGAGTAAGAATTTACAAGTTCTCTGCCAATGTTCTCTATTTACCTCCATGAGCCTTTGAATGGCTTGAGTCCCATCTCCTTTGGTGGAAATGAGATGCAGCTTGAGGACATGCTTTGAAAAATTAAGAACATTATAAATGCCCCAAGATTATTATCTTGCCCAACTGGCATTTGTTTCTTGGGAATTCCTGACTTTTTCCCATTATTGTGAAACTGCCTTTCAAGAACAAGTCAGAGGTTCTCATAATCACTTCACACCTGTGGAGAACTGTCAGGAGCCTTGATGAAATGCTTGGTAAAGATGATGAGCAAGTGCTTACAGCCGCTGGAAATGCTTCCTACGCCAGGGCTCAGGAAAGGCCAAGGACGAAGAGGGACACTGTGCTCCCCAAGGGGACTGTACCTTCCTTGGAGGAGTGCCCTGCTGTGGGTGTATCATGTTGTAGGGAAGAGCCCATGTTCCAGAGTCTGCCTGCTGGAGCCATAGCCCTGCTTCACCATTAGCTGTGTGACCTTGAGCAAGCTCCTTAATCTCTCTGGTCTTGGGTTCCTGTTCTGTATAGTGGGGAAAGTGATAGTAACTATGAGATGTGTTGTCAAGATTAAGTGGGGAGACCTGGTGGCATTGTGTAGAATAATTCTCTAAGTACCAGCTCTTTTTGATATTGGTTTATGGTAATCACACATGAAGGTGCAGAGCCCTATGTGATGACTGTGTTACTCCGTTTATTCCTCACAGCTACACTGGAAGGGCTCTTATCCCCATCTTGTATTATCCCCATCTTGTACAAGAGGAAAACAGGGTCCCTGAGAAATGAAGTCTCTTGCTATGCTGGTAAGTTGCAGAACTGGGATTTTTTTTTTAACTCAAGACAACTTATCACCCATAATTCATTATTTACCTTAAAATACGTTACCAATAATACTTTAAATAACTGATTAATATAATCTGTAGTCCTTGACATTTGCAACATTTCCTCGCAGTGTGAATAAAGTGCACAGGAGGCTTCCTGGGCATCTCGGGCAGTTCTGGAAGTGTCTACCAGACTTCCATGGGCTAGCTCCTTGCCTGTGTTCCTAACTGCTCATTGGAGAGCTCTGCTTTGGTTCCCCACAGATACCCCAACTTCTGCAGTTTCTGAATGGATCTCATTACCTTCCTCTAAAACCCCTTCCTCCTCCTGCAGTCGCTCTTTCAGATTAATGATCTCACCATCCTCCCCTTCGTCCAGACTGGAAATGTTGGTGCCATCTTTGACTCTTCACCCTCACCTGCCCTTAAAAGTGGTAGCCAGTTCCTGAGGACTAACCTCCACAATGTCTTTTGACTCTGTCTCTTTCCATTGCCACTGCAACCATCAGGGTTGAGGCCAATGTTAGGTAAGGCAGGCATAGCCGGTATAACAAATAGATCTCAAAGCATAAATGGCACAAAACCAAGAGAAGGTTAGTTTTTACTCATGTAGAAGAGAACTGGTTAAGTACACTGGTTATAGTCCATGCAGCTATGCAGGGACTCAGGCTGATGGAGGCGCCACTGGGCCACCAAGGATACCCTGGGTTCAGGTTCATCACAGCCAGCTGGAAGGAAGGAGGCATTGAAGAAGTACTCAGGAGGTTTGATGGCAGATCTTGTAGCTGAGCCCATCTCTTCTGCTCATATTCCACATGGCCACACCCACTCACAATGGAGGCTGGGAGGTGCAGTCCAGCGGTTATAAAGCCTTGGTAATTTCTTGCCTAGTTTTTGCAGTGGCCCTCATGCTGATCTCTCTGCCTAGTCTCTTTCCACATCCAATCCATCCTCCACAATGTTGCCAGAGTTAACTTCGAAATCACCAATCCTGCAGGCCTCCTGTTGCCTCCAGAACAATACCCATAATGTGGCATTCAAAGGGTTCCACAGTGTGGCCTAGGCTAATTTGCCAGCTCACCTCCTACTCTAAACCTCTAATAGCTTCAGGCCAGCCCTGGCAGATTCCATGGTTCTTCTGCACAAAGCCATGTATGCTCACCAACCTGTACCTCTGCTCTGAATAGGTGGCCTCTCATCATTCATGGTCTGAGCCCTCTTCATCCTTTCAGGCATCATTTAGAGGCCACCTTCCTCCTGAAGTCCCCTTCAAGTTGGTGGTCCTCAATTGAAAAGGATGCCTCTCTCCCCTCTGTTCTCCTTGAGTACACTTTTACTATAGCCATAGGAGAAACATTAGGATTACACTTTCTATTATAACTCTTTGTTGAGTCCCTTGCCAGACTAAAAGCTTATCTTGTATTTTTCCTTACTCTTAATGCAGGATAAATCCAACCTCTTTGGCATGACACACCAAAGCTTTCATAATCTATTTCAACAGATAATTCTAAGCTTCATTTTTGCCATTCTTCCCAGAAGTCTGGTCTGGCCACCTTAAAATTCCCTGTGTCTCTGTTGCCCTATGTCCTTTCATGTTTCTGTACCTTTGCTCTGCTGCTCTCTGCCTGGAAAGCCCACCACAGCATCTCCACCATCTGGTGAATGAGTGACCCCTTCACCTGCTTCATTCCTCGGCCTTCCTTCTGTCACAGGTGTCCACTCCTCTGGTAGAGCCTCACCACTATTCTAGTCCATCATTCCCAACAGCTGGGAATTCCTTGAGAACCAGAACATCTTGATTGGTTTTTTTTGGAGCCTTGATGCAAGCACCCCGTTTGGTGCATAGAAAGATTAAATAAGCATTTCTTGAATGAATGTACCCACCATTTAGACAGCCAGGTGCTGTTTACTTACCCCTGGAGGACGGTGCATAGTGTGAGGACAGTGACTGCCTGAATTTAATCATAGGGCAGTCAGGACATTTTGAACAATCAGTTTCTTTTGTTGCTTAATGCCCCTACTAAGATGGCAGAATGCAAACACATTTCTCATATGTCAAGAAGGACAAGAGTGGGTAAAAATCTGGGGAAAATCCAAAGCACATAATGAAATAAAAAAGAAAGGAAAGAAAAAGAAAAGAAAGGAAAGAAAGAAAAGGAAGAAAGCCAGCCAGCCAGCCTAGGAAAATATATGTGAGAAATGAAGTTCACATTCTTGAACTGTTTCTTCTTCTTCTTCTTTTTTTTTTTAAATTGAAACATCTCCAAAGAGTACAGCCTTAAGAAACTTGGCCCAGGTGTATTTAATTTTCCAGAACAATATACTGATGATTATCATCTGGGAGCGTGAATTCTTAACCCTTAGGCCGACACCTACTGTTTGCTAACCACCCTGAAAGCTTTAGGGCTTTTGCCAAGGCAAGAAAAGGGCAGGGGGTGAAGATTGAAGTTTAGTAAATAGGAGAAGAGGGTTCTGGGTTGACTTGGAGGTGGTTCAGGCAGAGGGGATAGAGCAATACAGGTGGGGTCTTCAGAAGAGATAATAAAAAGTTGGATGGGTGACAACACCACATATATATCCCGATACAAGGTTCTCAAGCATTTTCTCAATCCTATGAGCCGGGGCAGGAGAAACCAGCCAAGTATTCATGTTTTACTTTTACATAAAGCTAGAGTTTACAATGCTGTTGTTCTGTTTGAAATGCAAGGTCTGAATATCATATATATTGCTTTAAAGTCAAAGTTTTGAAACAAAGAAACAAACACTTTCAAGTCTGGTGCTGGAAAGAACTGAGGGATGGCTCTTTGGGAGGCTACTGTCTTTCTGTAGGATGGTCTTGTCCTTGCTTCATTAGTTCTTCAGTTCCTTCAAGATGCTTTATTTTAAATGTAGGCACCCACATGAGAGAATTGTTCGTTTTTATATCTTTTTTTCCTTTTAGATGAATGAGTAACTATCAAAACAGAAAAGGTGCATGACTGGAGTCCTTTTAGCATTTAGGCAAACGTCCTCTGCCAGTTCACAGCCTGAAAGCAGATCTAGTTGCTGCTCTCAGATGAAGAATTCCATATTGTTGGGCAGAACACATTGCTTCCCATCTCCCTTTGAAAGATGATGTGGCTTTGGTGACATGCCACAAAATCCCTGTCTAGTCTCACTTCCTCAGACATCTCAGGGAAAGGCTGAGGACTGTATTTCTCCCCATTACTTGGAAATTCCAACAGTTTTTAAGATGGTGGAGGGGCTATATAATTTGTAAGGGACATAAAACACATGGATATATATATATATTTTAAAGATTTTATTTATTTGACACAGAGAGACACACAGAGAGAGGGAACACAAGCAGGGGGAGTGGGGGAGGGAGAAGCAGGCCTCCCACAGAGCAGGGAGCCCGATGCGGGGCTCGATCCCAGGACGCTGGGATCATGACCTGAGCTGAAGGCAGACGCTTAACGACTGAGCCACTCAGGCGCCCCCACATGGATATTTTTTAAATTTAAATTCAACTAGCCAACTTATACTACATCATTAGATTCAGATGTAGTGTTCAATCATTTATCAGTTGTGTATCACTTCAGTTGCTCATCACATCATGTGCCCTCCTTAATGCCCATCACCCAATTACCCTATACCCTTACCCACCTCCCCTCCAGCAACCCTCAATGTGTTTCCTAGAGTTAAGAGTCTATCATGGTTTGTTTCCGTCTCTGATGACTTCCCATTCTGCTTTCCCTCCCTTCCCCTACGGTCCTCTGCCCTGTTTCTTATATTCCACGTATGAGTGAAACAATATGATAATTGTCCTTCTCTGATTGGCTTATTTCGCTCAGCATAATACCCTCCAGTTCCATCCATGTCGATGTAAATGGTAAGCATCCTTTCTGATGGCTGAGTAATATTCCATTGTATATAAAACACATGGATATTTATAACCTCATCTTGTTCATTTTACAAAACTATACATAGGTCCAATTTCTATCTGATATTCTTTGGCACATTTACATCTTGTCCTGAAAGCTCTAGAATGTTTTTCAGTGACATTTTCCTTCTTTCTATTACTCATCTTCAGCGCTACTGTTGACCCTCCATCTGAAATTCAAGATTCTCAGAGTGGTGAAATGTGAGGAAGGTGCCCAAGTGTTTGTGCCTCTCTTCCTGCAGAGTTTGCTGATAGCAACAAAGCCAGGATCTTGGGGCACTGCTGTAAGACTCTGACCTGGGACACAGAAGTTCTCTGCCTTCCCCTTGCCATGCCCTGGGATTTTGTTGCACAGATCTCTTTTTAAGGTTACACGTAAATCTCCCCTATTCTCCTATTTGACATGCCTTATACCTTTTCACATTAATTTATTCACTCATTCATTCAACACCTATTTTCCAAGTGCTTACTTTTCACCAGGCACTGGGCTTGGTAGTCAGGATATAATGGTGTACAAACCAGACACAGGCCCTACCCTCATTGAACTGACAGGCTAGTTGAGGGGTGATCATAACAGCCACTGTAATGAGAGGAAGGCAGCCAGAGAAAAGATATGATTCCATGAACATATATACAGAGCCACATGGAACTACATGGAACTAACTAATGGATCTAAGTTTCTCGAGGAGAAATTTTTGAGTGGAGATTTGCAAGGCAAGTACGACTTGTTTAATTGGAGGCAAAGTTAGGGGAAAGAGAGTGTGTGAGAGGGGGAAGAGCATGTGCAAAGACCCTGTGTCAGGACCGGGCATGTAGTTAAAGGAAGGCTCTGGCCAGAGCTCAGAGTAGGGAAACATCTGTGTGGCCCAGTCATGGAGTGTTCTAGGCCATGCTCAATGTTTTCTCCCTTACCAGGACAATGGGAAGCCAAGGAAAGATTTAAAGTGGAACTCTGAGTTTTGAAATCATTCTGGAAACTGTGGGGAAGAGATTAGGCCAGGGCCAAGGAGGATGCTTGGAGACTAGTCCATGCAAAAAAAAAATAACAATCTCTTGGGTTTATAGGTTCTTTGCCAAGGACCTGGGGAAAAGTGAAAAAGTCTGATTAGTATTAGAAGAAAAAATGGACAGAAATTGGTGATGGGTTTGCCATGATGTGTGGGAAGGAGGTGAAGACAATGACACCAACATGGACCCTCAGTTTCTACCTGGCAAAACTGGATGCAGAGAGAACCATTCACAGAGGGAGGAGACCTAGGAGGAGGGAAGAAGAGCAGAGATGTTGGGAGAAGATCATAAGGGCAGATTTGGACAAGTAGAACTTGAGATGCTCATTTAAAATGGATGGTTCTGGAATTCACGGGGGAGAGCTGGGCGGCAAAATAGATTTTAAGGTCATTAATGAATGCCCAGTTGGACGTTCAAAATTCTCCATGCAGGTTCCATTTGACTGATTGTGTTAAAGTAGGGAAATTGTCCCAGATGTGCAAGCTTCAAACAATACTTCACATGTCTAAATTCTCTGCTGATGAGAGAAGAGTTGTAAGCCTCAATGGTTTCCACTCTTATCTTTACTCATAAAAGTAACTGACATACAATTTTTAGTCTTAAATCAGTATTTCTCTATAAGCCTTTCCGTGTCTTGGAGAAATTCCTTCCACAAATGACACCACTTCATCTCAGTCCACACACAACAAGGAAATACATGGAAGCAAGCATGGTGACGGATTGAAATCGTTTGGGTGGATTTAATGTGGGGCCTCTCCTGCTCCCAGACATCCTTACTCAAGCATCTTGGAAGAGACTTGGCCCAGGCTTTCATGCTACATCATTAATGCCTAGTTATTAACTGCAAAGGTTTTAAAAAAAAATTTCTAAATTGTTAAAAAATGCAAAATATGTGCTACTTTTCAGTGTCTTCAGGGATTCCCCAGCTGTTTTATATTTTGAAAAGATTTAGTCCTATAACATAACAAATTATATTCTAAAAATTGGGTCACCAATATGGGGCATATTATTACCACTACCACTATGATTACTGGTCATTAGGCTGGACATTAACTCACTTAAACCTATTTGGTAAGTGGTGTTATTTCTCCCATTTTCCAGTGAGAATATCGATGCTTTCAGAGGATAGAGAACTAGTAAATGGCAGGGTAAAAATTTGAAGTGAGATGTGCTTGACTCCAAAGCCAGTGGGCTTTAGCAGACATGGGTCTCACTTCTGGGGACTTGACACATATTTTTTTACTTATTTTCTTTGGCCGCATAGATAGTTTGCTCTCTTCTTAGAACTAGTCCCTTCAAATGGGCCTTTGTTCCATTTCTGCTTTATTTAAACAAAGTGTAGACTAGCCAAAAACAGGGTTTTGAAAGTGATCTGTCAACCTACTCCTTGCCTCCTCTTTTCTGAACTATGTCTATAAAGTATCTTGAAGATGGAAGTTGCCATATAAATGCTATATATTATCTTCTTGATCCAGAACCATGAAAGAAGCTGCCGGTTGGAGATGAATGAGGTTTTGTTTCTGCAAAGCTGAATTTTTATTTCTTAGCTGATATATTTGGAGCTAGAACTCTTCCATGGTAAGAAAGATAAATTCCTTGATTCTGAAAAATGGCTTTGAGGCCTGGGTGGTTGGAGAGGTTAGCTATCGTGCTGGGTCCTAGCCTTAGAGGTGGCAGAGTGGGAAGAGAGAGACAGGGAGGAGACATGCTCCTTGGATATTTGTTTCAGTTGGGAAATGGGGACATTTTATATGCGGAATCTGATATTTACCATACATGGTGCTTTTTGCCCAGAAGGCTCTCAGAAGAATGCATTCTTGCTTTCTCCCTTGTCCACACCCACCAGTGATAATCAGCGCCACTTGGGTGATTCTAGAAGCCAGTCTAAACCAGCTACATTACTTAATAGTTGAGGGGATGGGTAGAAAATAGTTTCTCCACTGAAAACTATTAGAGGAATTTATAGGCTGTCGGTGTGTAATTAGCCATGAAAGATACTGGCAGGGGCATGAAACTAACATTCCTCTCTCATCTCTTGACCCTGCCTCCTTCCATAAGTGGGAGATGTTTTCCGTGTCTTGGCATTCTTGCCCTGTTGTTCTGCTCTTTGAATCTCTGTGCCGAATTAGTTTTTCTGAAGCCCACGGCGGTGTCCTCAACCTGTATTTCTGTGAACTCTGTTAATAGCTCCTCCTTTAGCTTGCTATTCTATTTATTTCTTGAACTGCGTTCAGTTAGATGTGGAGCCACTTGAGCAATTATGCCAGACAGGCTTTCTTGCCATTTTGCATTCATGCGTGCACAGATATGGAAGGCCTAGAAACACATTTTATTAATTAGATGCTATAGAAGGTCAAGTTTGACCTAGTTGGAAGTTATCAGCACTACTTAAAAGAATAGAATTATTTACCCACAACCATTTGAAATGTGTATAATAACTACTTGTTTTCTTTTAGAAAAATGGTGCTCACAGAAAGCTAATTCTCATAGAGACTCTGGCTCATAGATATTTACACCCCTCATGAAACAGCACCTATAGTTAGTAGACTGCAATGAATGCTTTAGAAATAATAATAGTTCTGCCGTTCCTCAAAAGCTAGACCTAGAATTACCATATGACCCAGCAATTTCACTCCTAGGTTTATACCCAGAAGAATTGAAAACAGGCACTGAAACAAATGCATGTATGTGAATGCTCACAGCAGCACTATTCATGTTAGCCAAAAAGTAGAAATGACCCAAATGTCATCAACAGATTAACAGATAAACAAATTGTGGTCTATACATACAATAGAATATTATTCACCCTTAAGAAGAAATGAAATACTGATACATTACTATAATATGGATGAATTTTGAAAACATGAGGCTGAGAGAAGCCAGACTCAAAAGGTGAGATGTTGCGTGATTCCATTTATATGATGTGTCCAGAATGGGTAAATCCATGGAGACAGAAAGAACATTAACAGTTGTTAGGGCCAGAAATAAAGGGAAATAGGGAGCTAACTGCTTAATGAACATGGGACTTCCTTTTGGGTAATGAAAATGTTTCAGAACTAAATAGAGGTGGTTGCACAACATAGTGATCATACTAAATGCCACTGAATTATTTGCCTTAAAATGGATAATTTTGTGTTATGTGAATTTCACCTTAATGAAAAAAAAAATAACTACAGCAAATACCTCCTGAGCACATGCTATGAACCAGGCACTGTACTGGGCTTCTCACATAATTCTCTCGTGAGACCACATAACCTCTCTGTGAGGCAAGGTGATGTATTCCTTCCATTTTACAATTAAAGACTCTGACTGAAGCCCAGAGAAGTGAAGCAAGACACTTTTCTTCTGACCAGCTTTCTAAAACCTTGAGTTCCGAGAGCTGAACACAGCAACTTGAAGAAACTTGGTTGGAGGTAGAGTCGTTTTTCAATTGCATCAATTTCTGAAGAATGCCTCTCTGCTCTGAATTTGGCCACTGGCTGGTAAGTGAGTTAGAGGCTGTGGTTCTGTGTTTAAAAGGAATGTTGCAAAGAACTAGTTCTGGATGGATGCAGAGGTGTGCTTCAGAATTCTTTGGCCAGCAGGACTTCTTGGTGGGCTCTCTGATTGGGGCATCCCAGAGGACAGGCAGGGTAGTGTTAGGATGGATGCAGGGGATCATTCGACGTGGTGTTTGGCTCTGAATTCATACTTGGCTGGTTTATTATCAGGTTTCCTTGTAAAATTTTCATTTATATAATTTTAGCATAAATCTCATGGAGTCAGTGACTAGGGATTTAAGGTTCTTCAAATATGCAGGTATGAGGTATCTCGGTTGACCTTTGCATGATCTGCTTTCCCCTGTGGTTTGCTAACATGATTTTATGAAGACTTTACTAGTAAGATCCATCTATCATACTGGGGTATGTTTTTCATTCTTCATTCATTTACTCACTTGCTCATTCATTCATTCATAAAGTCATTCACTCATTCATTCATTCACTCATCCATTCACTCATTCATTCTTTACTCGCTCATTCATTAACTCATTCGTTCACAAACTCATTCATTCATTCATTCAATTCTTATTCATTAACTCATTCAGTCACTCATTCATTCATTCACTCACTCATCCACTTATTGTCGCTAGCCCACTAGCTTACACGTTCATCACTCCCTCATTCCTTGATTGATGGAATCATTTAATCGATATAAATAATACATGAAAAGGGCGCCTGGGTGGCTCAGTTGGTTAGGCGACTGCCTTCAGCTCAGGTCATGATCATGGAGTCCCGGGATGGAGTCCCATATCGGGCTCCTTGCTTAGCAGGGGGTCTGCTTCTCCCTCTGATCCTCCCCCCTCTCATGTACTCTCTCTCTCTCATTCTCTCTCTCAAATAAATAAATAAAATCTTAAAAAAAATAATACATGAAAAGTTGTTTGCAAATATGCAAATAGTGTAGAAATATATCCAGCAAGAAGTGAGAATCCTTTGGTACTGAGCTTCTGGGCTTCCCCTCCGTCCTGATCTGAGCCCCAGCAGTACATGCCACTACTCATCATTCATTGTTTGGTATGTAGGCTTCAAGTCTTCTTTCAGACATTTATTTTATATATGGATGCACACTGTAAGGGTTTCCTAATGTTGTATATAATCATAATGGATTCCTGTTCTGGAAGGCTTTTTAAAATAAAAATTGTTTTGTTTTTTGACTTTTAAATCTATTTTTAAACTTTTTTATTGTAATAGAATTTTGCCATTATTCTAGAAATTCCCTCACTCCCACAAAAGTAATCACTTTTATAGTTTTCTGGTATTAAATTTGTTGCATCTTTATGGTTTAATTAAAATTATGCAGCCCAGGGCGCCTGGGTGGCTCAGTTGGTTAAGCGACTGCCTTCGGCTCAGGTCATGATCCTGGAGTCCCTGGATCGAGTCCCGCATCGGGCTCCCTGCTTGGCAGGGAGTCTGCTTCTCCCTCTGACCCTCCTCCCTCTCATGTGCTCTCTCTCATTCTCTCTCTCTCAAATAAATAAATAAAATCTTTAAAAAATTTATGCAGCCCTACACATCATAGGTTTGCCTATTAAAAAAGTTTTTTAAAATTTAATTTAATTTTATTATGCTATGTTAGTAATGATACAATACATCATTAGTTTTTGATGTGGTGATCCATGATTCATTGTTTTTGTGTAACATCCAGAGCTCCATGCAGTTTGTGCCCTCCTTAATACCCATCACTGGGCTAACCCATCCCCCCACCCCCTCCCCTCTAAAACTCTCAGTTTGTTTCTCGGAGTCCATAGTCTCTCATGGTTCATCTCCCCCTCCGATTCCCCCCCTTCATTTTTCCCCTTCCTTCTCCAAATGTCCTCCATGCTATTCCTTATGTCCCACAAATAAGTGAAACCATATGATAATTGACTCTCTGCTTGACTTATTTCACTTGGCATAATCTCCTCCAGTCCCATCCATGTTGATGTAAAAGTTGGGTATTCATCCTTTTTGATGGCTGAGTAGTATTCCATTGTATATATGGACCACATCTTCTTTATCCATTCATCTGTTGAAGGGCATCTCGGCTCTTTCCACAGTTTGGCTATTGTGGATATTGCTGCTATGAACATTGGGGTGCATATGGTGCTTCTTTTCACTACATCTGTGTCTTTGGGGTAAATACCCAGTAGTGCAATTGCTGGGTCATTGGGTAGCTTTATGTTTAATTTTTTGAGGAACTTCCACACTGTTTTCCAAAGTGGCTGTACCAACTTGTATTCTCACCAGCATTGTAAGAGGGTTCCTCTTTCTCCACAACCTCTCCAACATTTGTTGTTTCTTGCCTTGTCAATTTTTGCCATTCTAACTGGTGTAAGGTGGTATCTCATTGTGGTTTTGATTTGTATTTCCCTGATGCCAGGTGATGTGAAGCATTTTTTCATGTGTCTGTTGGCCATTTGTATGTCTTCTTTGGAAAAGTGTCTGTTCATGTCTTCTGCCCATTTTTTGACTTGATTATTTGTTTTTTGGGTGTTGAGTTTGAGAAATTCTTTATAGATCTTGGAAATCAGTGCATTGTCTGTAGTGTCATTTGCAAATATTTTCTCCCATTCCATGGGTTGCCTCTTTGTTTTGTTAACTATTTCCTTTGTTGTGCAGAAGCTTTTTATCTTGAAATCCCAAAAGTTCATTTTTGTTTTTGCTTCACTAACCTTTGGAGATGTATCTTTTTTTTTTTTAAAGATTTTATTTATTTATTTGAGACAGAATGAGAGAGAGAGAGAGAGCACATAAGAGGGGGGAGGGTCAGAGGGAGAAGCAGACTCCCCGCCGAGCAGGGAGCCTGACGCGGGACTCGATCCAGGGACTCCAGGATCGTGACCTGAGTCGAAGGCAGTCGCTTAACCAACTGAGCCACCCACGCGCCCTGGAGATGTATCTTGAAAGAAGTTGCTGTGGCCAATGTCGAAGAGGTTACTGCCTATGTTCTCCTCTAGGATGTTGATGGATTCCTGTCTCACATTGAGCTCTTTCATCCATTTTGAGTTTATCTTTGTGTATGGTGTTAGAGAATGGTCGAGTTTCATTCTTCTGCATGTGGCTGTCCAATTTTCCCAGCACCATTTATTGAAGACTGTCTTTTTTCCGTTGCATGTTTTTTCCTTGTTTGTCGAAGATTATTTGACCATTGAGTTGAGGGTCCATATCTGGGCTCTCTATTCTGTTCTATTGGTCTGTATGTCTGTTTTTGTGTAGGTACCATGTTGTCTTGGTGATCACTGCTTTGTAATATGGCTTGAAATCGGGCAACGTGTTGCCCCCAGCTTTGTTTTTCTTTTTCAACATTTCCTTGGCGATTCGGGGTCTTTTCTGATTCCATACAAATTTTAGGATTGTTTGTTCCAACACTTTGA
Source organism: Mirounga leonina (assembly GCF_011800145.1). NCBI lineage: Eukaryota > Metazoa > Chordata > Mammalia > Carnivora > Phocidae > Mirounga > Mirounga leonina. Next base: position 15,923,973 of record NW_023270442.1, on the reverse strand, counting down.
AAAATGTCATTGGAATTTTGATCAGGATGGCATTGAAGGTATAGATTGTTCTGGGTAGCATAGACATGATTCTAGAACTGGGTTGGCCACTGTTTCTAGGCTTTTTCAGTGGACAGAGCTAGGAAAACACACACATACATGTCTGTCTGTCTGTATCTCATTCTCTCATTACCTGTCATCTGTCTAGAAATAGATAAAATGCCATATCAATTCATACCAATTTCTTTTTTAAAAAATTTTTTATTTAAATTCAATTTAACATATAGTGTGTTATTAGTTTCAGAGGTAGAATTTAGTGATTCATTAGTTGCATACAACACCCAGTGCTCATTACATCAAGTGCCCTCCTTAATGCCCATCACCCAGTTAAGAAATGGGCAGAAGACATGAACAGGCAGTTTTCCAAATACATAAAAATGACCCATAGACACATGAAAAAAATGCTCAACATCAGTTGGTGTCAGGGAAATACAAATCAAAACCACAACGAGATACCACCTCACACCAGTCAGAATGTCTAAAATTAACAACGCACCCATTTCTAATTCAAATTAAAGACTACAGCGTTTTTACTTTACTTCCTCTATATTACATCTGTATCTCCCCTCTTTCACACCAAAAATCTTAGTTCCCAAGCATACAGGATTAGAATATCCCATAATTACTCACTTACTTTATCCCTTGGTATAAACACAACAGTCTCAGAATAACAACATAATACTATTACCATGAATCATGATTCCTGAAAACAGGTAACTTTATTACTTATGCTATTCCTTGTCCCTCCATTTTTTACGGCTTTCCTACATCCTTACAGTCAGATCGTGTTCACATGTCATATATACTATAAGGTTTCCTGTTAACTTTCATTTAGTCTTAGTTCTTTAAGTAACTACATGTTAAGTGCCCACCATCTGTCCTTATGTGTATGCTTTTCTAGTCATTTTTGTTGTTTGAAGCATGGACTTTGTAGATTCCTCAGGAAGAACCCAAAGGAACAGTATTTTCTGAGTTTCTGTGTGATGGAAACAGTTCATCTCTGCTCTTTACACACAAGGGTCAATACAGCTGAATGCATGACAGATGAGCGCCATGTGTGATCTGGGATTTTCTTTTGCTCTAAAGGACACTATTTGGACAACTGGCAAAGTTAGAATAAAATCTGTATAAGTCCGAACAATAACTTGTTAATTTTCTTACTTTGACATTATGTTGTGGTTGTGTAAGAGAATGCTTTTTTTTTGAGGAGACACAAACTCCAGCAATTAGGGTTAAAAGTGCATGATGCATGCAACTTGCATATCTACACATGCCTGTGTGCACACATACATGTGCACACAATAAATGGTAATATTTGGGGAATCTAGGTGAAAGTTATATGGGAATTCTGAATTCTTTACACTATTCTTCAACTTTCCTGTAAGTCTAAAATGATGTTAAAATAAAAAACAATGTATTTATATAAACATGCATTTCTCAACAGGCACCTAAGTGTGTATGTATCCCTGTTTATGCTAGCATCCATAATTTTATAGTACAATTTATGGATTTTTTGAGTTGTATTTTTTTCAAAGATAAACATTAGAGACTATGGACTCTGAGAAACAAACAGGGTTTTAGAGGGGAGGGGGGAGGGGGGATTGGTTAGTCTGGTGATGGGTATTAAGGAGGGCACGTACTGCATGGAGCACTGGGTGTTATATGAAAACAATGGATTGTAGATCACCACATCAAAAACTAAGTCTGGTGACTAACATAACATAATAAAATTTAAAAAAAACAATAAACATTAGAAACTTCTTATGATGCATAAGGATTTATACTTGGCACAACAAAATATGGGGTACTGAGGATGGATCCAGAAAATATGCAGGAAAGAAAGACATAAACGTCTTTTTTGTAAAGAAAAAAAAATTCAACAACAATGCAAAAATATAGAGGTTTGATCTTGATTCATTTTGCATAGATGTCAATTTCTGCCATATTTTCTTGATTTTTAACTGAGACCTTGATCCCCTTGTTCTGCTAGTTTTTCCTTTAAAGCCAAATAAGAATGAACAGAGCTATTATTATTTTGCATTGAGTGTCCCAAGTAGATTTAGATTGGTGGTTTCAAAGCAAACAAACAAGAGGCAGATGCCATGGAATTTCATAACTAGATGGGCTTTAGGGTGTATCAATTTTCTTAGGCAAGTTCATAAAAAAACAAGTTTCTCCCCCTTGTACTCTGTCCTTAGGGACTAATGTTCTAAAAAGGGAGAACAATTTTCCAGTAAAATTAACTCTGTTGAAGATGTGATGGATTTTAAAGACATTCCACTTTTGTGCTTCGTTTTAAGACTTGTGGAGACAAACCCCCATGTAGCTAGTGGGGGGCCTCCCTGGTGGGTTGCATTCTTGTCCAATGTGGTGGGCACAGCTGGTTGTAAATACCCTCATGCTTGGATCTCCTGGTTGTCCGAAATACTTTCCTCCTTTCCACTAGATGATAAGTTCTGCTTGAAAAGGGGAAGCACCCCTTAAAGATATGAAACAAATTTCTGTCATTTGGGAGGGCAGTCCCCAGTTTACAAATGAATTGTCTTTGCATATGGTTTCTATCAGTGGCTTAAAATTTAAAATTGCCTTTTTCTATGGACACACCACTGTTACGTCTCCAGGCCAGCTGACTAAAATTTACCAAGCTCACCATGCTAATTTCTGTAGCATTCCTACAGCCCCTAATCACCAGGTGGGACTGAGTTCTAGAGCAGTGGCTCTCAGCTGGGCCATGGAGGGCACTTTCTGAAAGGCCCTGCTGGTTGCTTATCTAACACACTACACAAATACCCTGGAATGTAGATCTTCTCATGCTACTCCTCTGCTCAAGGTGTGCATGCTCCTTGCTGACTACCAACTATATGCCTGCTCTTCAGGAAGTATTCAAGGCCTTCCACCACGTGCTCCATTTTTCCCATCCCACTGTGTGCTATTTCCCCACATGGGCACATGCTACTGAAAGCTTTGCCCGAGCCCCAACCTTTCTCAGTTTCTCACCTTTGCCTATGCTACTCTTGGCACCCAGAATCCAATTCCCATTTGTGTTGGCCTAAGAGGTACCTCTTCTTTGCCTGCTCATCTCATATGCCACGTCCTTTCCTGATTTCTCCTAGTTGGCACTTACTTCTCCCTTTTGTATATATTCTTTTCCTACTATTATCTTATCCATTGTATGGCATGTAGTATTGTCTTTATGGGGTAATGTTTGTTCAACTATTAGTGAGCCCTGTGCCTACCTGGGGGGGAGGGATCCTTGTCTTATCCACCTCTGAGGATCCAGCAATGCCTAGCACTGTGCTTTGGAAACAGTGGCTGCACAACGAATTCTGGAGGTGTTGGACTGCCTCCCTGCCCCCATCCCACTGTCACATGTACTGAGAGGGGATGGGCAGCATGTGCAGGTGCCAGTAGGAGGCCAGAGAGGGGAGCTGTCTTTGTTGCTCTCCAAACATTAATGTCCACAGACAGCTAAGTGCTGTCTACCTTTGGCTTTGAGTCAGATATAATAAAACAAAATCAGCCATTACGAGTAATGCTTTTTAAATATTGTTGTAAGCCTCACAAGAGATGTTTGCTATCCCTGACTGGTGTCAGATACAATAAATATAATTAATCTCTGGAAACACATAGATGAAATTACTTAAATCATGGCTTTAGTTTGTTTCCAATCCTCTAAATCTCCTGGGCATAGAGCAAACCACGTGGCCCTTTGCTGCTGGAAGCACCTCAAGCCCTTCTCCTGGGTTTGGCTCTAGGGTTAGTGGTTCTTTCTGGCCATTTTAAACTTGAAAGTGGAAAATGTTGGGCTCTCCATATCCCATCTCTTGAGGACTTACTAAAAGAAAGTTTATTTGTGCAGGAGAGGTGACCTCTCCTTTCTTCTTTGACTGTGTTTTCATATCTAATAAAGTCAAGAGTGGATGTTGCAGCAGCTTCCCTTAGGACAAATTCAATGAGACCACAGTCCTGGAGGTGAGTGGCACCCAGTGCTTTCCTTCATCTTAGTATCACCAAATTACTCTTGCCGTGGGTCATTATGGCTTTGGAGCTATAATGTAAACACCATTGACCTGATGAGCTAGAGGGAACCTTAGATTTCATCCAGGCCAATAGCCTCATTTGACAAATAAGAAAACCAGGCTTGGTGAGCTGCCATGTCTTGCTGGGGGCCACATCTTCTCTGAGAGTCAGAGGCTGGGTGAAAACAAGCTCTCTGCTGGAATCCTTTCTACCTCATGGATTTTTCTCAAACATTTTCCCAGGTGGGATTTTTTTTCTTTTTCTTTTTTTTTTTTTTTACTATTTCAAAGAACCATGATGGAAAGATTTGGTTAATAAGACCATGTGTTTCTTATATTCATTTAACCAGTATTTATGGAGGGCTCACCATAGGCCAGGCACTTTCTAAGTGCTGGGGATACCATGACAGTTACAATGCCTAGTCTGGGGAACCTTCCAGTTTACTGGGGCAGCCAGGTATTAGGTAGAATAGCTCAATGAATTTTGTAAGGTGTTATAATGGGAAAGGGTAGGGTGCCTGGGACCTCTCTAATTGAAGGGTGGCAGAATTTGTCTGGAGGAAACCTAGCATATTCTAAGCAAAAGGAGTAGGATATACAAAGGCTGAGCATTCAGTAAGTGCTTTCTCTCATGTCCACATGCTTACTCTAGAATTCTTTGTGGCTACACCCTCCTTCCCTCTCCAGCCCTATCCAGCCTTATCCCTCCTGCCCCAATTCTTTGTCCAAGCTTTTTAAATTTTCCTTTCTTTGCACATACTGTCCCACTTCTGGAAATGTAAATTACTTCCAGCCCTACTCATGCTTTAGGTTTCAGCTTTCCATTTGACTGGACTGATTTGGCGAATTCTCCTATATGATATCATAGCATCCTGTGTATACCTTCACTGGACTTCATAGACTTTAATGTAATTGTCTGTTTGCTTATCTATATTCCTTGCTGGCCTGTGAGCATCTTGTAGGGGTCACAGTTGTGTCTTATTTGTCTCAGTATGCCTAGCACAATGTCTTGAACTTAATAGTTATTCCCAATACACATTTGTTATGTCAACAGATGGAGAAATAAAGGCTCCTGACTCTAGTCTGGTTCTCTCTGCCTCTTTTTGCCCCTTTCTTTGTCTGGCACTCCATCCATCTATGCTTTTTTCCTTCCTTCCTTCCTTCCTTCCTTCCTTCCTTCCTTCCTTCCTTCCTTCCTTCCTTCCTTCTCTCTCCTTCTCTCCTTCTCTCCCTCCTCTCTTTCTTTCTTTCTTCCTTCCTTCCTTTCTTTCTTTCTTTCTTTCTTTCTTTCTTTCTTTCTTTCTTTCTTCTTTCTTTTTCTTTCTTTCTTTCTTCTTTCTTTCTTTCTTTCTTTCTTTCTTTCTTTCTTTCTTTCTTTCTTTCTTTCTTTCTTTCTTTCTTTCTTCTTTTCCTTCCTTCCTTCCCTCCCTCCTTCCCTCTCTTCTACCCATCTAACAGAGTCTACTATGAGCTTGGCTTTGAGCTGCTCATGGTCTAGCAGAAGAGTTGGATGGGCAATTAGATAAATGTTTAGTGGCATACTTGGTATTACAGGAGTTTAAACAAAGGGCTCCAGAGCACCAAGGGTGGATCCGTATGTTTGTCTGGGATAATCTGAGAAGGCTTCACCAAGGAAGTATTGTCTGAGCTGGGTCTTGAGAGATAAGAGAGATTTGCCAGGTGAGGAAAGGGAGCAGGAAGGCTACTGCTTTGGAGGCTTTAGCGCATGGAGAGAAAGATGCTGAGTGTGGAAAGTCAGAAGATTAATGTCCTTGGAATGGAGGGTGTGTATGATACTGGGGATTGAGGGTAGGGAAGAGTGGGCAGGAGGAACTGAAGCCCAATGGGAAAATGCTCTTGCTGGCCTCTAAACAATGTGAATTTTATGATATAGGTGCAGGGAACCCTACTAAGGTTTTTAGCAGGGAAGTTTCCTCTGTTTTGTAGGAAGCTGAAGGTACCTCCCTAGGCCCATTATAAGAGAAAATCTTGGACATAGCAGAGGCAGAGCTTGCCAGCAGGTTTTCAGTGCTTCTCTGCCATGTGTTCCCCTGTCTTTCTATTCCCTTTCTCTTCTAGCAAACCCTAGGCTGGAACACAGGCCATTACTAGCACTCGATGGGGATCACCATAGGAGGAAAGAAGAAGAGGTGAAGGAGGTAACCAGCTTATTTGCAAGAATTTGTCACCTTTGCCTCTTGAGAACTGGGACTTTGAAATGATAGTGTTTACCAGCCCTTTATGTTACTTATGAGACATCTCATTTCCCTTAATAATCTTTATTAGCCAGAGAATTTATTGTTTGGCACTGACTTAAATATATGTTTACTGAATTTTCCAGTGTTAGAGCTGGCGAAAGGACTCATTCTTCCTGGATTCCTCTTGTTGTTATAACAACAATGGTAAATCTTTGCTGACTGATTTGAGGAGGCCATTGAACTTGAGAGTAACAATTACTGAACCAAATGTTTACATTAGGGCACCCGCAATTCATCGAAGTGCTTCAACTGCATAATTAATAGGACCAGCTAAAATTCTACATCATTGTAATAATATTTACTCTGAAAACTCACAGTTGGACTACAGTTTCTATCGCAAGCTCTGCTGACATCAAGGAATTTTAAACTTCCTTTTTGACAGGGAGGTTTATTAGGGCCTTATTTTGGCAGCCAAAACACAACTCCTCTTGCAGATGTGCACTGAATTCATGGACTATTAAGGATTGATGTTGGATTAGAGATGATCTATTCAGTTGTTTCTAAACCTAGCTGAACCACAGAATCTACTGGGGGGGGGGTTCAGAAATCTGGATTCCTGGGCTCCATGTCTGGGAGCCTGATTCAGGAGGAAGGGTGGAACCAGGACATTGTAAACAGATAGTTTTTTAAATGCTCAGGTTATTCTTTCAGTTATGAGAACTGCTGATCTCATTTGAGGATACTAAGGGCTATAAGACTGAAGTCACTGGGAAGATTAAAACAATCCGGCAGCCTCCTGGGTCTCTCTGTGTGGAACAAGAATGAGTATTATGGACCCCGAAAATACTTTTGTTAATAAAATGCTTTTGTTAAAAACTACCCAATTTCAACTTAAAGAGAGCCACTTTCACAGTGTTTCTGAGGGTGGATTCTCTGACTACCCTTTAGAAACTCTCAGGTGCTTGTTAAAAATGCAGACTCCTAGGATCTCCTATAGCCCCACTGTATTAAAAGCTCTGAGAGTGGGGCCCAGGAACTATATTTAAAAATACCTGTCAGGTGTTTTTGATGCACATTAAAGTTTGAGAGCCATTGTTTTTCTTTTTCTCTTCTTTTCTTTTTTTAAATATAATTACCTCCTCCTTGATTGTGGCCCACACTCGGTGCCAACCCTCAAACTCATGGGAACTGAAATTTGCAAACATTGACACATCCATGGCATGTTCTCCTGTCTTCCTTGTGCTGTTTGGCACTGTTGACTGCATACTCTTGAAATGCACTATCTGGTGATTTCCATGTACACACCCCCTTCTCTTTACCATCTTCTATGTTGCTATGTCATCCTCAGACTTACCTTTTCCTGGACTCCTCTTCTTCAACCTGCCCCTTCTGGGCAATCACATGTCCTCTCTTGGTTCCATTATGATCGCAGTAATGATTTCTAAATATCTTTCACCAGCTTAGACTCATTTCCTAAGCTTCAGACCCACCTATAAATAGCCTGTAGAGTACCTGCAGTTTGGATGTCCATGGTGCCTTCAAATCCACATGGCTGAAGCAGCTCATGATGTCCCCCCAACCACATGGTTCTCCTTCTGTCTCCAGTACTTGAGTCAATGGTGCTGCCACTCATCCAATCACTACCCCAGAATCTTGCCTCTCACTTCACCTCCATCCATGAGCAAACCCTACTGATTTGAGCTATTAAATATACCTGAGTCAATTACATCTTAATAAAGTTGGAAAAAATATATACCTGAAAAATATATACTGTCTGTTTTCTCTCCCAAATGCCTCTGGCTTATCCCAGACCTTCATCATCTCTCATCTGAACCTTGATATTACCTTCTGGTTAGTCTTTTCCTGACAGTCACAAGAGAGGTCTTTGTCCCCAGAATGTTCTTTTAAATATCTTAGCACACCACCCCTCTTGCTTGAACTCTCCAGAAATTTGCATTGCCTTCAGGATAAAGCCCAAGATCTTTAGTTTGCGGCTCAAGGTCTTCTAAGCTCTGGCTGTTCTTCCACTTAGCTCCTATTCATCACCTCCCTCTCTTTCCTTGGACCTTACATTTTAGCCATTCTGAATTACTCTGCTCCTTGGTGCCTTGAGGCATTTTCAGAGGAAATTTCCAATACCTGGAATGTCTTTCTATCACTATATCCTCTTTCTCCATCTGTCATCCAGTGAGTCCTTACTCATTCTTCTAGATGCAGCTCTGCCCCCTGAAACCTTGGTTGACCCTCTGGCAGGGGTTTGGCCCCTACATTGAGCACCATCCCGCTGTGCCCACACCTCCATCATAAATCTCTGTGTAAGGACTTGTTCATGTGCCTACTTCCTGTCTTTGACTTGATTCATCTATTACCTCCAGTGCTTAGAATCATGACTGGTTCATAGTACATATTTAATTAGCACTCCTTAGATGAATGAATGGATGAATTATTCACACCATCTAACTTTTAGAACCATATATCATGTAAAAATCTATACTTATATTTTAGCTATTCTTCCAACTTATGAAACACATGTCATGAATTAATGTGTTGGCAGTAGAGTTCATAAAAATAACTATGCATTCTGATTAATTGACTCATGTTACCCAATTAACTTACCCATTAAGGGGTTAGCCAGAAGGTGGAAGTGAAGCAAATATACTGTGGCATGGATCAACATTAAACCAAGTCCCTTTTGCAATTGATAGGAAGGGGTTTTAAAAACAACTAAGATTACTAGGCATTACCTCATCTTTTACAAAATGTTGGACATTTTTTTTTTTTTAACCAGAGGAAGTCATATTTCATCTCAGTAAGTAAGAATCATGCTAATAATGGAAAACAAAATTATTCCAACATTTTAACTAAAATGATAGTATTGGCTGTAAGTAAAAAGAAGTTTGAGATGCTCAAGTGGGTCTATCTTTTCTTGGTCCTTCTTTTATTCATTGCAGCATTGGCACGAAGGAAGCTGTGAGTGGTTGGAGCAGGTCCCATAGCCAGTCAGGGAAGAGCACTGGGGGTGAGATGGGTAGTGGTGAGGTGGAGGAGGCAATACATTAGTGATGCATCCCGGGAAATAATTAGGTTTGAGCACAACACATATAGAGTTGTCACTCTAGGCCAGGCATGGTGCTTTCTGTTTTATATAGCCTATGCTGTTCAACCCCCTCTGCAACTCTATGAAGCGATTACAGATTTCTTAATTTTACAGATTCAGGAGCTGTTAATTGATTCTCAGGGTGTAGGAAATTGCATCTGAGTGATTCCATCGTTTAAGATTCAGGAGGGTGTGGCTATCAGCTTGCCTGAATTCCAAAGGCAAGAAGACACGCCTTGCAATTCTTCTGCCCTCTTGTCCTTCAGTATTCTGTCCCTTGATTCTCTCAGAACTCATGTCTCCTGGGTTCCCACCCCTTGGCCAGATGGCGTAGGCAGCTGTATTGGGCTGTGCAGCTGCCCAGACCAGGACAGCTGCACTCCCTTTGCAGAGAGGCTTGTCAGCTGAAACCATCTCTGGTAAGCTCACTGTGGGAGAATGGAGTGTGGTGTCTGACCTTGAAGTGCCCCATTCCCTCCAGCCCTGCTGGCTCTGGATAGACGTGACATTCACATCATCAGAGACTGACAGGGCATTAGAATAGTAAGGACCATAGCATCAGTTCCTTTAATTTCACAGATGAGGACACTGGGTCCATGGGAGATTAACTTGCTTGTCCAAAGTCCCAGCAGCACTGGATGTGGAATGTGAGTTTCCTAACCCACCCAGGGCCCTTGCCCCTACACCACTGTGGCTCCCCTACTTGCCAAGTTCATGCCCATGCTCATTGGCACCACTTTTCCTCCCTGTTGAGCAGACAGTAGGAATCATTTGTATCGGTTGGAGCCAAATTCACTTATGTTCTTTCAGCATCCAAGGTCTGTGCTTTTGCCTTGAAGTTGACTCTTGTTTCCCATGCTTCCAGGATGAGGTTCTCAGTCTTCTTCCCTTCTCTTTCTCTGCTCCTCCCACGCCTTCTGGTCTTTTCCACAGCATGCCTTCCACACCAGTCTTCTGGTGCTCTTCAAACACATCTCATAAATTTTCTCCTTTGCTGAAGCTATTTTCCCAGGCATGATTCTCTCGCCCTCTCCTCGCTCTATGTTTTGAGCCCTAAGATGAATCTTAGTACTTTTAACATGCCCTCTCTAACCACCTCAGCCCACGGGGGATCCTTATGTAAATGGTCATGGTGTGTCTCGTTTGAAACTCCACATATCGTGGCTAGGCCAGTGTTTGCCAGAGTATTTCCTAGAACACATGTTCCTTGAACCCCATTTTCTCCATTACCCCTATAAGATAAGTCCATGGTTAAGTCTGTCCATGAGATGCTGAATGTTTAATCTGCCTCATGGACATTCCTGTTGCAAATTAACACACTAAAGGCTCTGAGAAGTTCTGCATTATAGAAACTGGCTTAGCTTTTTAAACCCATGTACCTCCCAGATGTATATCCTTGGAACATTTCATTTGTGTGACACTATTAGCATTCTGTTGAATGCATTTTGGGGAATGCTGTTCTAGGAAGTTTATGGCACATGTTTAGAAATCTAGAGGTCTTATCTTCTCAGTAATACTGCAAGTTTTTGTGCTTCTTTATCTCTCCCCCGTGCCCAATGGAATGCTAATTTCTTTCTTTCTTTTTAAAATTTTAAGTGGTTGCAAAGGGCTAAGGGAGGTTTGCTAATCTGCCACTGTGGGATCCTGGTACAGAAAAGAATTTTTTACATGGAGATATGGCAAAGATGCTGAGTGGTCAGCAGGAAAAGCAGAAATTGTTCAGGGATGGGGACAACTTAGAGTATAGTGTTGTCACAGACCATAAGTGGGGCTGGGTCTAGAAAGGCCAAATCCACTGTCAGAAAAATCTCAGTGGAAAAGTTGTAATTTGAGAAACCCTCATCCAAAGAAAGGCAAGTAGCTCTAATATAAGTGAACTTCTCCAAGTCCTGGAGAGTGAAAAACAAATTTAAAGATGTAGAGAGGGAGAGAGAGAGAAAAAAAATGGAACAGAATGGATGGTTATAAAACACTCATTTTATTTCACTTTAAAAACTTTCCTGGGATGAGCTCCCAGATCTTCACCCTGCTACCAGGAGCTAAGGCTTCAGTTATTAAGGCTCTCTTCTTGCCAAAACTTCCTTCTTTTCCTCTTTTCTTGCTTCATGTTTCAGTAATGACCTTAAGTAACCTGGATCTTTATCAGTTCAAGTTGATTTTGTTCAAGGTGGTTCACAAGCTATTTATTGAGCACTTACTATGTGCCAGGCTATGCTGGGGCTGCAAAGATAAACAAGACAGTCTTTTTGCCTGGGTATCTTCTAGCCAGGGGGTGGGGAGAGGCAATATCAGACATATGACAGGTAGTTTCAATATGGTGCCAAGATAAAGAACAGGGAAGCACATGCCAGAGCCTGGGGAGTCCAGTGACTATATCTACAGGGCCACCTTCTCCATTAGGCTCAGGAGTACAGTGCTGAGGGCCCAAGAAATTTCTAGGGGCTCATGAGGATGTTTTTATTTTAAAAAAAATCAGAAATAAAAATTGAATATGATCCAGCTTGGGTTTTATTTCTCTTTATACCAATATAGTCACAAAGTAATTTTGAATATTTTTTTACAGGCCAAAGTACCCAGGGCCCACGGAAATCATATGTGACTGTGTTAGTTTCCTGGGGCATCTATAACAAAGTACCACAAACTTAAACAGTAGGAATGTATTCTCATGGTTCTGGAGCTCAGAAGTTTGAGATGATGGTCTGAGCAGGGCTGGGTGGGTTCCTTGTGAGGTTGTGAAGGAGACTATGTTCCAGGCATCTCTCCTAGCTTCCGGTGCCTCAGGTGCTTTTTGACTTGTAGATGGCTGTCTTCTTATGTCTTCCCATCTTCTTCCTTTGTGTGGCTCTCTCTCTTCCCATGACATTCTTTTTTATAAGGACATCAGCCATATTGGATTAGGGGCTTGCCCTGTGGCAGTATGACCTCATTTTAACTGAACTAATTACATCTGCAACAACAGTGTTTCCACAGAAGGTCACATTTTGAGGTTCTGGGGGTTAGGATTTCAATATATGGATTTGGTGGTGGTGGTGGCGATTGGGGAGGGACATAGTTCTACCCATCACAGTGACCCTGGGTTCCTAGGAGAATCTGTGCTTCTCTCCTGTGTGACCACTAGGCAGTGCTTGAAATGAGTCATATGGCTATCTGTGGTTATAGGTCCCCTCACCTCTTTTCCAGGGAAATGAAACAAGGAAGTTTTGTTTTGTTTTGTTTTTTGTTGTTGTTGTTGATCATAAGACCACTGTGGAAAAATTATATTGCAGACTTGACTGGGACACTTTTTATTGACTGAACTTCTATTTGAAGATGACCAAATTCAATTATTATTTAGAAAAATAATCTTTACTCTCAGAAATGCTGAACATGACATCTTTAGAAAGTTAAGCCTTCTTCTTAAACTTAAGTTCTGTAGTAAACTCTTCTGCATGCCCCATCCCCAGACTGGCCGGCCTTGGTGGGTCCCAGGATGCTGGGGTGGAGGTCCCCAGGTTGTACTGCTATGAGCTGTTTTTTCCCCATTTCTCAGGGTAGGCTCTAAGTCAGGAAACAAATGCCAGGAAGTGATGATAAGGATTTTGAGGAAATGGTGTTCCTCTGGTTCCCACCCTGGTGTCCAGGGTCGGGGTCTAGAAGGGGCCAGAGCACATTTCTCACAGGTTCCATGTGCTATTTTGGGGAAAGGGCCAGGCAGTCACCCAGGCACAAATGTGGCACAAGCCCACCACAGCCTGTTTTGAATTTGCATTTCAAATTCTGCCTTTTGCCCAGGGAGTTCCAGGGGACACTGTCTCCTTCCTCCCTCACTGTGCAGGCCTGCTCAGCTGGTGGTGGTCTGAGGCAAGCCAATGCTACTTCTCACTCCCGTCCCGCCAACTCTGCAAATACTTCTGGGTGTCTGGTCCTCATTAGGGTTGGCTGAATTGACAGTTTGCAGTCTCTCCCTGAAGTGCCACCTCACCTGTGGTTGACCAGATGCCCTCATCTTCCCTTTTGAAGAAAAGGCCACAAGGGACTGCTCAGGCAGTTGCCAGAGCTTGTCCTGTGGGCTCACATGCCATGCAACTCGGCTGCTGCTGTCACCACCTTCCTGTCTAGGAGGCCAGCTCACCACGGGCCTCTCCTCCTTGCCTGGGCTTTGCCAAACTCTCTGGATAGCAGCCATCTTGAGTTTGTTCCTGGAGCCCATCGACTGTCTGGGTTCTCTCACAAGTTGTAAGAGAAACAAACCGAAAATGTGCTAAGTCCTTCATCACCTCCTTCTTTTTCCAGCCTCTCATTTGAAGTTCTATGCATATTCCCAGACTTGTACTTCTTAGTATTTTTCATAAAAATAACTCTGTGTGGCAACTCTGGGTAAATATCTTCGCTTTAAAGTCTTTACAATCAGACCTCCTATTGCAACCAGAACGGAGCAGCTGTAATTAAGGAAAATATACAGAATAAAGGTTTTAAAGTGTCCCCCCTCCCTTTTTTTTAGAGTATCTGATCTGTTTTGTTATTAACAGGAGGAAATATTTAGAAAAATTCAGGGCATTTCTAAACATCTGACTGTTCGACTGGGTAAAAATACAATCTAAGTATTTCCTTTCAAATTTGCATCACTTTATGATTAGTCAGGGCTTTTGAAGTATGAATATCCTTTTCCGAAATGTTTTCTATTACAGCTGTGTCTTTTTTTTTTTTTTCTGTGACCCAATTACATGACTCTTCGGCATGGAAAAATTCACGTTATTAGTTTAAAAATACATTGTTGAATGTCAATAACAGGTTTTGTAAGGTTGTGTTTCACAAACTTTTATGGAGTTTAATTTTGTCATTTTGTTCTAGCATGTAGGAAAAGGGGGCCTTGGAGAGGGTGTTTAGGGTCTTTTGAGGCAGGACAGAGGAAGAAACTGGAAAAGGTGGTGAAGACCCCTTTCGAATGGACCCTTTAAACACATTCATTACTGTAAGGCAGATAGTTGGCAATGGATGAAAACATTCCTGATTATTTGAACCAGAGCTGGTCTGGCTGTGGAGCTTCTTCATCTTGGATATTTAGAGTTCTTCTCATTTTCCTTTACCCCATTAGGGGCAACCATGAGTCCATGATCATCAATTTGTCCCTAATATCTTTTAATAGTGAACTCTTTAAAAGATTATTGAGTTTATTTCATTACCCAGACATGTTCCAAGAGTTCTGGAAAAATGTTACTTCAGTTAGAATATAATCTGGAAGCTTACATTCCTTAGAATTTGCTACTCAGGATATACTTTAGCACTTGGGTTCTTTAAAAATAAATTGTTTATAGCTCCAATATTTTCTTTCTAATTTGTTCCCACTAGTCCATCATCACTGAAGCAAGGATTTTGAAGCCAAGGTGTTTGCTTCCAAGTGAGAATTTAAAGAAAATTTAGTGTTTGATTTTTCCCCCTTATCTTTTCTGGGAGTAGATATATTGTGTGAGCGTTCAACACACCTGCCAAAGTCAACTTTTAAAATAGACATAACGTAAGACCAGCACACAGCTCAGCCTTGTTCCCTGGTGGAGCTCTGTCTCTGAGGGTTTGGGTTCTATAGGTTTGGTCTGCCAGCCATGAAGCCTGCAGAGATACATTTGTCAAGAAAGACAAATGATTGCCTCTTGTTTTGAGCCACCTCATTCATCAATGGCATCATTTGGTGCGACTTGATAAAGAAGTATCGGAAGTGCCTTTCCTAATGGCAGATGCGCCTTAAAAAGGGCCCTTGCCTGGAGTGTGGTGGGCATGTTGTGTGCCATCTGCTGCTACAGAGGTGCTGCTGGCCTCCTTGTGGCCCTGTGTTTCCTTGAAACAGGCCAGGGGCTCAGTAAACTTAGGGACCTCCCTGTGATTCTTCCAAGGGTCCTTGCCTTCATTGTCAGGGATTTTAAGGCACCGGGAAGTGAAAAGGCAGCTGGGACCAACACGCACCCTCTGAGATAGTGCTTTTGGCAACTTCTAGGCTGTGGATTGGTACCAGAAATCAAAACAAATAATCCTATAGTGTACAGGTAGTGTTCAGGATCAGTATTTGAAATTTGGAGGTTGGCTCACTGTCAGTATTTTAGGAAATGAAAAGAGAAAAATTTTAAAAACCTCTTCAACCTTCAAATCAGAGGAGGTTGAATGATCCACAATGGGGATCTACATGTAATTTTATAAAGGAAGGAAATATTTCAGCCTTCGGTGGTCCTTAGTTTGTGTTTTCTTATGTGTTATCTACCAGACTTGAATAACTAGTAGAATTCCACAGTGTTAAAGCTTGCAGTGGGTAGAATTATGTCCCAAAAAAGCTATGTCCAAGTCCTATCTCTTAGTACCTGTGAATGGGAACTTATTTGGAAATAGAGTCTTTATAGACATCATCAAGTTAAGGATCCCAGGATGAGATCATCCTGGATATAGGGTGAGCCCTAGATTCGCTCACTAGTGTTCTTATCAGAGAAAAGAGAGGGGGGTTGAGACAGAGATGCACAGAGGGAGAAGAACATGGAAAGACTGAGACAGAGACTGGAGTGATGCCTGTATAAGCCAAGGAACACCAAGGGTTGATGGCAACTGTCAGAATTTAGGAGAAAGGCATGAAAAAGATTCTCCCTCAAAGCCTCCAGAAAGAGCCAAGCTGCTGACACCTTGATTTTCAACTTCGGCCTCTGGAATTGGGAGAGAATAGATTTCTGTTTCAAGTCACCCAGTTTGGGGTAATTGGTTGTAGCAGTATCCTAAGAAACAAATACAGAGCTGTATGGGGTCTTGAAAACATCTGATCCAAGAGCCTCATTTTATTTTGGGAGACCCAGTGACTCGTCCAGTTTACACGGTAGGTGCACAGCTGAGCTCAGACTAGAATGCTTGATTGCAAACCCTGAGTTCAGTGTCCCCCTACCCACTTATAGCATATCCAACATGTGCGAAGCATGGGGACAGGTGCTAGAGGGAGTGCAGAGGTAAGTCACACCAGCTTTGCCATTAAGGAACTTCAAAGAAGTCATAGATTCAATTTTCTATGATACAGGTACAGGATGCTCTGTGATGTCATTAGAAGTTATAAATCTAAATGGGTGGAACAAGTATGCATGATTGAAAAGATCAGAAAAGGCTCATTTTGGAATTGGCCTCTGGTTGGGCTTTAAAAGATGAGATTTCAGCATGGAGATTTGGTGGGGAAACAGAGGCCAGGAGGGGGGCGAGTAGGACGGTGCCTTTCACTGACAACTTAGAGGAGCGCTCAGGAGTTGGTGGCAGACAACACTGTTGCTGTAGACCTGCGGAGGCAGGGCCTTCCAGCAAGCTGTGGGGTATGGTGCTGCCCAGCGGGCCGGAAGGCACAGCAGCATCAAGCCAGAAGGGATTATTCTCCAGGCTTAAGGTTTAATGCTGTTTGCCCTGTTAGATTTTGAACTTACCAAGACCTATCATTTCTTTCTTCTTTCCTGTTTCTCCCTTTTTGGAATGGGAATGTCTACCCAATGCATGTCCCACTGTTGTATTTTGGAAGGACATAACTTGCTTGGTTTCATGGGTTCATGGCTGGAGAGGATTTTCGCTTCCAGATGAATGTACCTGGAGTCTCACCCATACCTGATTCAGCTGGTATATAGATGAGACTTGGGCATTAGAGTAGATGCTGGAATGAGTTAAGACTTTTGAGGTTATTGGGTTGGAAGGAATGTATTTTGCATGTCAGAGGACATGAATTTTGGGGGGGTCAGGAGCAGATGTAATGGATTGAATGCTTAGGTCACTCTTAATTCATATGTTAAAATCCTAACCCCCAGTGTGATGGTATTTGGAGGGTGGGGGGGCCTTTGGGAGGTGATTCAGTCAGGTCATGAAGGTGGAGCTCTCATGACTGTGAGGTGTACTCAATAAGGTTAGTGTCCTTATCAAAGGCCCCAGAGGGCTCTTGTCCCTTCCACCCCATGAGGACACGGTGAGAGACGCTGTCTGTGAGCCAGGAAGCAGGGCCTCACCAACACTGAATCTGCTGGTTCCTTGATCTTGGACTTCCCACCCTCCAGAGCTGCTAGAAGTTTCCGTTGTTGATAAGCCACCTAGTCTATGGTTCCTGTTCAAATGGACTAAGGCAGCCAGCTGTTAAAGGAACACAGAATCAAATGTGAAGGAGAGGGAACTCTGGTGGCCTGTTGCTTCTCATTTCCTTCCAAACAGAATCTGGGTTTTGAGCAGGTATCTCCTCTCTGCAGCACCATCTTGTGCCTCGGGGGAGGCTGACCTCACATCCAGGTATGAGAGGTGGCTCAAGAGGTAACGGAAGTAATACCATTCCCCTTGCCAATGCTTGGCTGAGTGATGGGCACATGAACTGATTTTGGCCAGTGAAATGTAAAGGGAAGTCTGGTGGGGGTTAGGGAGGGAGGGGATGCTTCTGGAAGGAGAAGAATTCCCTTCTTCCCCTGGACATTAGAGTTTCTGGACATGGAGTAGAACCAGGGGAAGCATCTGCTGAAGATGAAGCTGATCCTGGGAGTGGCAAAGAAACAAGGAACAGGCTGTTGGGGATGGCATGACACCCCTGAGCTCACCGACACCCTACCTTTGAGTCTCCTGTTAAATGGCATTAATATATTTCCTTATCATTTCTGCATGTGGGAATCAGTGTTTCTGCCACCCATTGCTGAAAGCACGGCGGGCCTTCCTGGAGGAAGTGACACCTAGGCCATCTGGAAGATGAGTGGGAGTTAGATGGAAGGAGAGGGGGCTAGAGTGTTACAGGCAGAGAGAACAGCTTCTGTGGGGGCTTTAAGGGGAGACACTATCACCCCTATGTTGGAGACAATGGAAAAAAAACCCGCAGTCTGTCTGGAAAAGGGAATGGGGGCGGTGATGTACGTGTAGAGATGGGGAAGCAGGAGGGGGAACAGAGAGGGATATGGCCAGAGGAGGGAAACAGGAGTCAGACTACAAGTAGCACAGAAGTTTACAAAGACCCATATGGGGGAGACATGAGGGTATTAATTATAGGTGAGGTATTAATTAGGGAATATTAAATTGGCTCCATTGAGACATGATGAGATCCTGGCATCCGGCAGTGACAACGGTAATGAAAACCAGGGATGGATGTTAAAGACACCGGGGATGTAGAATCCATGGTATTTGGCAGTACATGAGCTATGGGGGGAGATGGAGACAGCAAAATCCATGCCAAGAATCTTGAGCGAGTGACTCAGAAGATGCGGTTCTCTGAAAGGCCAGTGAGGAGGGAGGACTGGGTGGGGTGGGCTGAGGTGGAGGAGAGGACAAGAACAGCCATCAGCTGTGGGTTGTCTGAGCCGAGCGCCTAGACTCACACCAGACAGGCAAGGACGGGCTCAAGCTCAGAGCTCTCTGGAACACCCACAAAACTGAATGAGGACGTCCCTTCTGTCCCCTCTCAGCTCCCCGACCAGTGACAGGCAGGCCTTGGGCTCTGACTTGGGCTCTCCCCATGCCGTCCCTCTGGGGCTTGTTCTGTCAGCCTGTCCTTGTCCCGTGTCTGCATGGGGCCCTTGGACCCTCCTCTGTTCCTGGGCAGGATCCAGGCTTTGCTTGTGAGTTCCAAAGTGCCCAAGCCTTGTAAATCAAAAGCCTTAGGTTTCAAGACTATTGGCCCTGCTCTGTTACAGTGTGAAGAACCATCTGGAAATGCCACGCTTTTTGTCTGTACATTCTGCTGGGCTGGTCTTCTCCAAGTGTCTGCTTTCAGTAGGTAGGAAGCTAGAATTAATATATCAGACTGTTACTTCAGCCCAGGTAGTAGCCATGGAAGGACGGAAAAAGATGGAAAGGTGACCTGCTGGGGTTGGACCTGGGGAACAAATTGGGTTAACCAGAGACAGAAATGCAGAAATCCACTCTGCCCACATGAAACCCCACAGGGATGGAGCCAGAGCTCCTCATGGTCCATCTGACTGTGCCATTTGACAAAGCTCCATGTTCACTGGGAAGGTAGGAAAAAGGTGGCTGCCTAAACTTCATGGCTGCTATTTTATGGCCTCAAGCCATTTGGGATGTACAAGTTGAGGTACAGGTGGTTTGGGGCCAACATCCCAAATGCAGTGACGACCCCCGTTCCCCAGTTCTGGGAAGATGCGGAGGAAATCCTTTGGCACCAAGCAAGCAAACAAACACACACCCAAACAAAACAACACGAAAAGTCTGCACCAAAAACTTTCCACTTGCAAACATGTTTTTGTCACTGTCAAAGGTTTAGGATTGCAACATTTGGGCGTCTTTGGCCCCAAACCCGAGGACTCTGCAGTTTTCCCAAAGCACCTAAAATAAAGAATTCCTTTTGGCAAAAACAGTATGTTTGTAAACAGAAAGCCTTTATTTTTGAGAAACTCAATTCCCCCTTAGATGTAGAGTATTCTGAATAAAGCCCCCGTGGCTATTTTCTGTCTGCTTCTCCCACTCTAGATTGTCACTGGCAGGTAGAAAATATCTCTAGTTTGTGAGTGTGTGTATGGTTTCCATTAACTGGGTGTGTGTTTGGAATTTGTGATTGTCGGCCAGTTGCTGATTGCCTTCTGATGCTTCTTGAGAGAAAGCTTTGCAGATGAGGTGCTGGATTCTTCCAGACTCCAGGTTTCTTGTGCCCCAGGGTCATGAAGCTGGGCGCTTCCCAGAGATAGGGCCAAACCTCCTTGCTTCTTGTCAGACCTACCCCACCCATCCGAACATTGTAACTTGGTACAAAGCACAGATCTGAAGTTGGAGTAGCTTGTTTTCTAGCTTCTTTGTAGAACAACTTTGCTGCTAAAGATGAGCTGTTTTTCCCTTAGAGGGGGCATAGATGACATCTTTCCCCCCTATTTCTTACTAGCAGAACCTTGGCCCACAGAAGGCTGTAATAATTTTCTCGATTTGGAGGATGGTGGCCTCAGGTCCGAGCTAAAACTTAAAAATAATTCTCACTAAATACTCAAAATTTAAAATACCTTGGTCTAAAATCCTAAGATGGAAGACAGAGTTAAAATTTGTGATATTTCTGGGCTTGGCCACAGAAGGAAGTATATATATATTATATGTTTTTATTGAGGTGAAATTTAAATAATATGAAATTAACCATTCTAAAGCAGACAATTCAGTGACAGTCAGCGCACCCACAGTGTAACCAATGCCCCTAATTTAGTTCCAGGACATTTTCAATTTTCATCACTCCAGTGTAAACCCTCCTAACCTGTCAAGCAGTTACTTCCCACACTTGCCTCCCCCAGCCCCTGGCAACCACCAATCTGCTTTCTGTCTCTATGGATTCACCTACGCTGGAGATGTCATATATAAATGGAATCATACATACATCTGGCTTCTTTCCCTTAGCATCACGTTTTTCAGGTTCATCCATTTTGTTGAGGACATTTGTCTCTAAAACAAATCCTGTTGAAGAGCTGTTATGTCTCCTATTTAAGGCTGAGTAGGAATTTAGGGAGCATTGGGGTGAACCCTGATGGTTTCGAGGGCCTGGAAAGACTGTACGAGGCTGCAGAAGCCAGGCTCTGCTCAGGGAAACACCCTTTGTCTTCCAACTCTCTTGTACCCTGGTTCTGCCCCAGATGATGACCCCTGGGGCCCCGATGGCATCTCTTGCTCATGGCCCTTGCCATCTTCTTTCCAGCCCTGCTCCTTACATGATGAACTGGCTCCCGCTGCGTGAATTCAGTGCCATCCTCCATGGTGCGGTGTGGGTGGGTTCAACAGATTTTAGAGAAAATAAATCTCTCGGAAATCAAGGAGAAGATAAGTAGTGGGTTCTTAAACTTCCAGCACTTTTCAGCTTGTTAGGCAGCCATGAGGTCTCATGGGAGAGAGGTGGGAGCAGATGGTGTCTTAACACCCAGACAGGAAGAGGGTGCTGGATTAAGAGAATACCAGGAAAAGATTATTTATTAGTCATGAAAAGGTTTTAGTGTATGCCTGTAATAAATTTATTATAAGGATATGAACTTAAAATGATTTGCCATATGACCTTTCCTCTTTTATGTTTTGTTACTATTGTCTTTTCATTTAAAAAAAAAAAAAAAAGCAAAAACCCAGGCTGACATCATTCCTATGATGATTGACTTTACTCATTTTGATGTTTTTCCTTATTTTTATATCCTCCCTATATTTTTAAAACTTTTTCTGGAGGTCAAATAGTCCATCCTTCTGGAATTGGAATTCCTTCATTCTGGAACTGGAAACTTAAGTCTACTAATTTTAATAATTTTTCTGTCCTCCTTAGTTGATCTTGCTGAAACGAAGAGCAGTTACTCTGAGCAGCCTTATTTAGCCACTAGGTGGCGCTCATATGCTATTGTAAATGGGTTCTATCCTTGAAGAATTAGGAAAGCAATTTGTCTTCATTTAAGGTAAATACAGGAATTGGCCACACAACCCGGACGTGCTGCTTTTTGGATTACATGTTTTCTTCCTCCTTCTCTTTTCTTGACTGCCCTTTTCACTATGGCATTATGATCATGTACAGAGACTAAGTTTCAATACTATCTCCATCATTCACTTGCCGTATGACCTTGAGTAAGTCACTTAACTTCAGTGTTCTTAATAGAAAATGAAGTTAATAATAATACATACTTCATAGGGTGGTTATGAGAATAAAAAAAGTTAATATTTATTAAAGCGTTTGTGTTATATGTGTTTGCTTTTTTTCTTTTTTTAATATTGCTGTGTCTTTTTCTCCCCAGCTTCATGAGAAATAATTGACATTTAATGTGTAACTGTAAGGTTTACAACATGATGGTTTGATACACATATATACAGAAGAATGATTACCACAAGAGACTTAGTTATATGCTTGCTGTATTATCAATATTATCAATATTTTTGTTCTTCACTGGGACATTGCTAATCACTTAGACGAATGTTTCCCATATACCAGTTCCAGGACTAGCAATATCAGAATCACTTATGGATCTTACTTAAAATATAGATTTATGAGTATCTATTTTATTAATTTGGGGGAAGGGCTTAGGGATCTCCATTTAAAAGTTTCTCAAGTAATTCTGATGCTCAGCTAGATTTGGAGACAAGTGGCATAGACTACCCAGGACATCTTGCTGAGGTTTGTAAGAAGTTTATGCTGCCTGGACACTGGCAGTTTCTAATTCCCCTTAAACATGGGGTATATGCCATCCAAAGTTCTATCCCCTGGGATGATTCCCTCTCACTACTGTCTTTCAAGGCTGCCCTGGGAATGAGGCTGCACAGCAGCCTTTGGCTAGTTTTGGCTTGTACCCTTATATTCAGCTGACCCCGGGATAAATCAAGCTTGGGCTTATTCCTCCTCCATTAGCTGTTCAGAACAGACATTCCATGTGGCAATAAGTATGAGCTAAGGAGAGGTAGTGATGCAATGGTGGTGAGTAACGTGGGGGTCTGGGCTGCCTGCTTGTATGGCTTGCTTATGCCCTTGATACGGATGTCTGCTTCACAAGGACTGCAGCTGGGCCTGCCCAACCGTGTGGCTTGATGGGTGTGATGCAACCCATCCCGTCATGGATGACTGGTTACTTGGTGTCCCAGGGTCAGTACTCCATTTCTTCTAGGACCCAATAGCATGGAACTGTTTTCTCTAAAGTGGTGTAGTTATTTGCTGTAGTTGACACGGCCTTTTCCAGAACTCTAAGTGTCTTGAGTTGTGATTTTCCCAATATAGATTGCCAAAAATTCCACAGTGTCTTTTTCCATCACTAATGCTTCTAATGCCATAGGGTCTGCTGGGCCATAAGGCTCAAGGTGTAGACTTGCTGCAGCCTGGACCTTTTTTGGACCCTTTTCCTGTTTGGCTCCTATTCAAAATTTTTGTGTCCTTTGTTAAATGGATGTGAGCCGTATTCCTAACTGCAATCCGAAGAACCCAAAGAAACCCACTGGGTGTTGTGCTGAAGTCTTTGCTTTAGGAAGGGTGAGACAAAATAATTTGTTCTTCCCTTTGGCTAAGATGTCCTGGCATGCCCCAGATCTGGGACCTTTATTTATTTATTTATTTATTGATTGATTGATTGATTGATTGATTGATTGAAGAGTTTATTTTATTCATTTGAGAGAGAGCACATGCTCAAGAGAGATAGAGATAGATAGAGAGAGAGAGAGAGAGAGATTGAGAATGCACAAGCAGGAAGGGCAGAGGGA